>NC_054468.1:12490344-12790880 GCF_017639515.1 Carcharodon carcharias | reverse complement strand
AAAACTAGTACATCAGTACAAAAAGTAATCTAATGTAAGGTATTTAGGACAGTGTGGGTACTTATAAAAAAAGCGAATGAGATGATGACCTTTTACTCAAGTGGGTCAAGTACCAAAAATGCAGAAGTGATGTGACCCAAGTCTTCTGACTTGAAGTAACAACCACTTTTTGGACATTCACTGCTATTGAGTATCATGACCCAAAGGATGTCCCAACATGTGGACATGTGCAGAACTTACACTTGAACTTCACACAACCAGAAGGCTGAGATAAGCTTCCCAGACCCCTCCATGGATGTCTCTGACACTGACCCTGCCATCAGAGAGTTGGGCTAGATTTCCTGAAGTTGCCCAGAAGTTTACACCATTCTGCCTTGACATTTTAGTTGCAGACGCATGACCAGCATGGAAAGTGATTTACAGTAGATGCTATTTCAGGAAGCCCTCTTTCTTATAAAAACTGTGTTTGAAAGTAGGCCTCCCAACAAATCCTGGTCAGCGTTGTATGTGTTGGCCTTGCTGCTAACTGGAAGAACTGGAAGTCGGACCCCATCTGAAGCATCATGATTTGGTTTGGGAACTGAACCTCAGGAGAGACATATTGGCCTTGGGAAGTATGCGCAGCAGATTCATCAAAATGACTCCAGGGCTTTAAGTTTTAAATTTGAGGACATTTTGCATAAACTCCTCAGATGCCACTATAAGAAATGATTCATTAGTTCAGTAATTTTATCACTCTGCTAATGTTCCCATTTTCAATGAGTCATCCTACGCAAGATATTTCAGAGTCATAAACTGTGATTATCCTTTGCATGTCAATCACCTGTTGCAGAATAACAGGGACCACTGAAATTATTGCTCTGAAAGTCATTGGGGTGGATCTTGAATCGGTAAATTCAATGTAACAATGTGACAATGTGAAACTCAAGAGAGATGAAACACCAGAAGAGATGTAAAACAGGCTAACAATCAGTATTGCCCATTTAAGTTTTTGCATAATGCCAAGATCTGCTCCATTGCATTTAGAATGGAAACATCACCTCAGCCCCTTTTATATTTTGGGTGAAATCCTAAATTAATCAAGGAGGTTATATAAATTAACATTGCCTGAAAGATTGGTAGAAGTGGATTCAATAGTAACTTTGAAAAGGTAAGTACATGTATACTCGAAAGAGAAAAAATTGCACTGCTTTGGATATAGATCAGTGGAGTGCTGCTAACTGGAGAGCACGTCCAAAGAAACAGCATATGCCTCATGGCCTGATGTTCCTAAGGCTGCCTTCTGATTTACCTTGCCTCCAGCTGTGATATGGAAACATCTTCCACATAGACAGGGTGTCACCTCCCACTGGCAAATCTTACTGAAATATGAAGATTTAATCATTTAGTGTGGATGTCTTCTATCTAGACCATTATCTCACCCATCTCATTGGTTGATATTGATCTTCTGCAGTAGAACAACTGGCGACAGCTAATCAGCAATCAGTTTTGAGGTTAAACTTCCTGCCCAGCACCTCAGCTGGGGGTTAATCTTGCCAGTCTCCTTCCAGTCAACATACCCCTCCCACTACTGATCCTGTAAATTCTGCCAAGTCAGCCATCTATTGCAGAATGACATGGCCAGTTAAGATTGTTGCTCTGAAAATTATTGAGGTGGATGTTGAACTTGTGCATCAATGTCAAACTTAAGGGAAGTAAAACAGTGTCTGTTGGGGGGTTGGGGAGTGGGGGGGGGCCGGCCGTCAGTAAAACAGGCAAACGACTCTCTACCACCTGTTTTAAACTATTGCCTAAAGTCAACAACTACCCCATTTTCTATTGATTGGAAATATTATCTTAACTTTATTTTGATATTCAGAGTGAAATGATAAATTAATACAAAAAATGAAATAAAACGATATTGCCTGAA
This sequence comes from Carcharodon carcharias, assembly GCF_017639515.1. Lineage (NCBI taxonomy): Eukaryota > Metazoa > Chordata > Chondrichthyes > Lamniformes > Lamnidae > Carcharodon > Carcharodon carcharias. The sequence continues at coordinate 12,788,971 of NC_054468.1, read as the reverse complement.
AGAGCGATGGAAGTGGATTCAATGTAAATTTCAAAAGAGAAGTGGATATATGGTTGAAAACGAAGTCCAGGGCTCTTGGGGAAAGATCAGAGGAGTGGGACTAACTGTTTAGCACTTTCCAAGAGATAGCAGAGGTCTGATGTGCGGAATGGCCTCCTTCTGTGCTGTAAAACTCTATGATTTATCCTCTGATTGTGTTGTGTGAACACTTTTAACATAGTCTTCATTATAGTGCCCCCCAAAATCCTCCCAAAATTCAAATGTTTGACCATTCAGTGTGGTTTCCATCTCACTAATCTATTATTTATCCAATTCACCTGCCTCATTCAGATAATATTGATCTTCAGCAATAACATAAACTGGACAATAGCCATTCAGCTGCCTGTTTGGCGACAGTAAGGAAAATGTGAAAGTTGGATGTATGAATGGAGTTGCCATTTTGCTACGACCCATTTCACCCTATCCTGCAAGACCTGGTTCACCCCACGTATATTTGTATCCCGAGGTCTCTCTGACACTAAACCCCCTTCAGTATCTTTTCGTTGCCAGTACATCACACCTAGCATTCCTGTACTGGAGGCCTCTTAAAACTAATGGAGGTGAATGTCATACTCATTTTTTAGGTGTTGAGACAGGTCCACTGCCAGTTATAAATCCCAGCCAATGTTCATTTGCATTAAAGGCTTAGCTCAACTGACCTGTGCCTAAGCCTTCTGGATATTTTATGTGTTTTCATAGCAAAAGAGTACTCAGCCCACAAAATCTAGTATAAGATACCTGGTCAATGATTTAAAAAAAACAAGTATTGAAATTTCTTTTAATTTCAGCTAGGCAAATCTGAAATAATTTGAACCGTGGCTGCCTTCTGCTTTGAATGCATTGTCAACTTAATGGCTGCATTCTGAATGATGCTGTATTCTTTTTTAAATTCATTCTCAAGATGAGGGTGCTTCTGGCTAGGCCAACATTTATCACACATTCTTTGAAAAGCTGGTGGTGAGCTGCCTTCTTAACAGCTAGGTGCTTCAATAGGCCCTTTAATACAGCAGTTAGGAGTCAACCACATTGTTGTGGGTCTGGAGTATATAGGTCAGACTTGGTAATGATGGAAAATGTCCTCGCTTAAAAGGCATCAGTGAAGAAAGTGGGTTTTTACAAACATTCGGCAGTTGTGAACACACCATCACCTTATATTAGTATTTTATTTCAGATTTACTAAATTAACAAAATTTCAATTCCTCAGATACTGTTGTGTACTCATACCTCTTGATTATTGGGCTCAATTTTATGTATCCCCGGTGGGCATGTTTCCCGCAGGGGTGGGGGGCACATAAAATGGGATGGGTGCCCATCCCACCACCTTCTAGCTCACCCCCATATTAGGGGGGGCAGGTGCCAAAGTTGGCAGCCCACGCACCATATTAAAATGGACCAATTAAGGATCAATTAGGCTTGTTATCAATACCCTAATAATACACTGTCCCCACCATAATACGTTTGGCATGGACATCAAGGTGAGAGCAAGAGATTTTTAACCTGAAATGGCTAAAGGGCAGAAAGGAAGGTAGGGGTTGCTCTTTGGGGACTCCCCTTTGCCAACTGTGGGACAGGCCCCCACTAGATTGAATACCCTTCCTTCCTACCTGCTCCCTTTCTTAAACAGACATCCTGACTCCTCAAAGCCTGTCCACCATCTACAAGGCACAAGGCAGGAGTGTAATGGAATACTCTCCATTTGCCTGGATGAGTGCAGCTCCCACAACACTCAAGAAGCTTGACACTATCCAGGGAAAAGCAGCCCACTTGATTGGCACTACATCCACAAACATTCACTCCGTCCACCACCGATGCACAGTAGCAACAGCGTGTACCATCTACAAAATGCACTGTAGGAATTTACCAAGGTTCCTTAGACAGCACCTTCCAAACCCACAACCACTATCAACCAGAAGGAGAAGGGCAGCAGACACATGGGAACACCACCACCTGGAAGTTCCCCTCCAATTCACTCACCATCCTGACTTGGAAATATATCACCGTTGCTTCACTGTCGCTGGGTCAAAATCCTGGAACTCCCTCCCTAACAGCACTGTGGCTGTACCTGCACCACATGGACTGCAGTGGTTCAAGAAGGCAGCTCACCACCACCTTCTCAAGGGCAACTAGGGATTGGCAATAAATGCTGGCCCAGCCAGTGAAGCCCACATCCTGTGAATGAATTAAAAAAAAATTCTCTCCCCCTCACTGCCTCTCCCTAATGCTCTCAAACTCCCCCTGGGCTTATCTGCTCCGGGAATCATAGGCCTTAGGCTCCTGTCTTCAGCTGTTGTCCTATCAGCTACCATTGACGCCTTCCTGGTGCTGCCAGGACTGATGGAGCCGCTAGCCAATCATAATGGCCAGCAGCTCTGAAGGACGGGACTTCCACCCCAATGAAAGGTGGAAGTCCCACTTGGCCCTCATTAATGAGCCCCTCAACGCTATATTTCTGCAGGACTCGTTGGCATGGAGCCTGTCAGATTCACACCGACATGGTTTCCGACCCCCAACCCATTTTTTCAGTAAAGTTATCACTATGCTCCCATCCCTGTTCTCAATGAGGCATCCTGTAAGTAGGCCTGAATGGTTAGATTTTAGCTTAACTTGACCATTTTTAGATCATTTTTATATTGTATTCACTGTACTAACTAACAATGTCAAAGAATCCATTTCATACTAACACATGGCTAAAGATGCCACTTTGTATCTTGTACCTTGTATCAACCGTATGCATTATTCAAATTTCATTATTAAGGCAGTAACCAGTCATGAGACAAATGATTGTACAAGTAATGAGCCTTAATTGAATTACAACTAATGAATCAATAAACATATTAGTAAAACTGGATTTTCATTTAAAGGTTAAGTTTCGTTATTGTCAGTCTCTCTGTCTGTGAGTGAAAGTAGAGTTTCAGATAAGCAGTTATGGCAGTGAAGCTCTTGAACCTTGCTAAGAATCCTTGAGGGAGTGTGTCAAGACCACAAGAGTTTCAATTTATTAATAGAGATGTTGTTCAAAATTAGATAGAGATACAGAGTGGAATAGTATTCTTGTCCGAGATAATGAGGCCAGGTGGCTTCTGTGATTAAGAACCAATTAAATGAACCTAGTAATAGCAAGAGACAATTATTAAATTGGTAAAAGCCCAATTCTGATATTGGGTGATATACACACAGGGCTATGGGCAGGATTTTTACCACGGCAGGTGGGTGCGGCAGGCAGGCCCAGGAGCGGCTGCAAAACTGACCGCAGCCTGCGATCGGGCCCCGTCCACAATTTCACGCTGGCTGACCAATTAACGGCCAGCCAGTATGAAATGCGCACTGAGAGCCTCAGCACTGCTCAGGTGGATGCTGGTGGAGGCAGAAGTGTGCACATGTGTGGGGGTGCACTCAGTGAAAGTTCCCTGAAGGCACAGAGCCGACTGAGGGAGCTAAAAGTTTTTATCATTACAAATGAAGTGTTGGAAAATAAGGAAAACATGTCCCCATGTGGCCCTGTCACATGTTAAAAATGAGTTTTAAAAGTTTTTTTTTAAATCACTGTTCGAAACCTCATCCCGTCCGTGGAAGAGGTTTCCCAAAACATGCAAAGGCCGCTTGGACTATTTCTCTGCCCGCCAACCAAATGGTTGGACTGGTAGTGAAAAATTTGATTTCATTAATTGATTAAGGGCCTTAATAGGCCTCTTAATTGTTAGCGGGCGTGCTACCACCTCTTGCATGCACCTGCCGAATGAAATATCGCGAGAGTGCGCGATGGCATCGAGACGCTTGCCCGACGTCACCGTGGACTATTTTACTCCCACTCAGGTCGGGCACGTGCCTACCTGACGAGAGAAAAATTCTGCCCGTAGGGTTTTATTGCTGGCTGAGTACTGAAGACTCCCAGGGCAAGAACCACTTTATATCTCTGCGGTTGTGTCACAGAGGAATATTGAGAGGGTTACACTTCAATAGACTGATCACCCAGGTGAAGTGGTAAAAGCCATTGTTTTAATTTCTTAAGTATACTTTTTTAATTTAATAAAATTGCTAATATTTAACATTCAAAGTGTCCCGTTTTGCCTTAATTGGATTTTCTAGGAACAAAAATAAATTTATAAGTTACTAAAACATTGCTGGCAAATTAGTGTGGCTGAAATCTTAAGTTTCAGATAACAGTTCATATAATAAACTGGCGATCAGGTGGTAGGACATTGGAAGTGGATTAATGTGTTTTGGAAAGGTGTGCTTACAAAGTCATGGTAATTTAGATGGCATTTTGGTGTTGGCCTACCTCCTTTCGGTACAAAGAGAAGTTGGACAGAATGTCCAATGTAGAGGTTCAAGCCATTCAGCCAGAATGTTAGATGAGGGAAGATGAGGTCTTATTTGAGGACGTTATTTCTTTCAATTCAATTCGTGGTGTGGAAACCAGCTGAGGCTATTTTTGTGCTTTGGAAGCTTCCTGTGTCTGTCCACTTTTGTGCAAGCATTTGATGCTTTTCTGCAGAGCTAAAAGTTATTAACCTTTTGTCACCTGGTTCTCAATGTTGAAGGCATAAGTTTGTCACTGGTCCGATCTATGCATGTGCATTTCTTTGTGGGAACAGTATGAGTTTGATTGATGAATCAGTTAAAACATAGGAATTAAATTACATCAGCATATTTAATTTAAAATGTGTGTTGCCCTTTTAAGGAACATTTGCAAAAGCATCGATTTGCCTTGTGTGAAATAAGCTTTAGTCTGAAGACTTGAAAATGTCAGGCAGAAATCCAATTTCAACTTTACAAAGAAGTTTTTAAAGTTAAAAGAAACTGCTTAAAAAGTTACATTTATAGATACAATTTTCTGACTGGCAAACTTCAGAAATTGAAATTCAGTTTAAGGGATGAAGTTAGCTGGAGGGGATGTGAAAAGATTCTGGGTGGAATTTTCCGTGCCCGCTGACGCTGGGAATGTTCAGTGGCGTGAGCGGACAATATGACGTGATCGGTTTCATGACAGCGTGAAACCAGTTTGCGATTGTCTGCTCAGCCCGCCAATGGCAAGCTGCATTTCCCGCCATTGGACATCGAGAACCTCATTGTAATACATCAGCATATCATTATTAGACCAGCCTGCCGGAATCTTCCCCCCCACCCGCACCCCACACCCCCCCACCTCCGCACCCCCCCCGGCCCACCCACCGCCCTCCTGATCGTCCATCCACGTCAGCAGGAAAGCACACCGATGTGTTTCACAACAGCACATAAAAGGCCTGCACTTGGCAGGTTGCACTTTGAGGGGAACTCTGATGTGAGTACATAGTAATGTTCTGCAGCACTCTTCAGTGTCGCCTGTTGGACTTCAAGCTTGAGAAGCGTTGTGGGGGTTGGGGTTAAGGGCAGCCTTGCGGTTGAGGTGACTTGTGGGTGGGGCAAGGGCTGCCCTGCCGTTGAATATAGCGCACAAGCATTCGGGGTGGGGGTAAGGTGGGTGAGGGAAGTGGCCACGCAGTATAAACTGACTTTTCCTCTGCAACTGAGACAGTTCAGGCACAGCCACATTGATATGATTGGAGTCAGGCTCCTAGCTTATTTTCCCACTTGAGCAATGCAGAGGCATCAAAGTGCCTCCAAGTGCTCCCCTCCTGGCGCAGATTGCAAAGTCATAAGAATTTTAGTGGACTGCAGAACAGTTGGATGACTGCACATGTGCAATCTCCTCGCTAAAGCTGGCCATGGAGCAGTCACTGCTGAAGACGCTCACAGCCCCTTTGCAATGTCATCATCCCGGTTTGGACCAGACCCCACCATGGTTCAAGCTAACAGTGCAGCCTTGCAGCACGGGTCAGGAGAATGCCTGCGCCTGATCTGAGAGCACAGCATGCAGTCCAGTGGGCAAAGCTATCGCCAACTGGTTGGTCAGAGTGTGGCAGAGGTGGGTGGGGTTTCGGGCAGCGATGCAGAGCACTAATCTCTGGGCATCCAAGTGGTGGCCAGCACTCTCTAGGAAGCGTTAAGGGGCCTTCACACTTAACCAGGACAGGTTCTTAGTGCACCAATGCTAGCCATGTGTGTCTCTCTTTCATCCTGCAAGAGGAGTAGATCAGGGTCAGGGAGCCTGGTGAACTAGCTGTATGCCTGATGGCCAACAGAGAGTGAAAACAATGGAGGAGGGAGTGACTGAGGCTCCTGGCTGAGCAGCGGCAGGAGCAGAAGCCTCGGGAAGAAAGGGCAGCTGGGACTTCTGCACACACCACTGAAGAGCCACAGTGAGCCGTCGCATGTTTGCGCCTAGTGACACCCAGGGTCTAGAGACACCGCCTTTCACGCCTGCAGGTGACTGAGAACCAGAGTCACCAAAGACTGAGCATGTCTAGGGAACTGGTTGGTCACATCTGCCAGCTGCTGCAGGACTTGTCACCACGTGGACATGGAGGGCATCCACTGCCAGTGGCTGTGGAAGTGACCACAACATCAATGTATACACCTGTGGCTCCATTCAGGGCTCCACAAGTGTCCTCTGTGGGATATCACAAAGGCATCCATGAGATCACGGATGCCAAATTTGCAAGGGTACACAACTTCATGTATTTCGCCCGGAACCAGGAGAGCCAAGATGCAAGAGCAATTGGATTTGCCCAGATATCGAGTTTCCCATAGGTTCAGGGTACGATTGACTGCACTCATGTGGCGCTCAGATCTCTGTTGCAACACACGGTGAACTGCATCAACCACAAGGGGTTCCATTCACTAAATGTGCAGCTGGTGTGCGACCACCAGATACGCATCCTGCAGGTGTGCACATGGTTTCCAGGGAGTGTGCAGGACTCCTACATCCTCAGTTGGTCACAGATCCCTGAAGTCTTCCAGGGCCCACAGAAGCTGCAGGGATGGCTCCTCAGGTACAAGGGCTACCCGCAGAGGACGTGGCTGATGACACCCGTGCGGCGGCCTCAGACTCCAGCAGAGCAACGGTATAATGAGGCTCATGATGCAACTCGCAACTTGGTTGTGCAGACCATTGGGATGCTGAAGATGAGGTTGCAGTGCCTAGACCGGTCTGGTGGAGCCCTGCAATACAGTCCGCAGAGGGTGTCACGCATCATCGTCACCATCTGCTGCACCATCCTGCAACCTGGTGCTGCAATGGAGGGATGAGTTGGCTGAGGAGGAGATGGAGGAGCTGGAGGTTTCCTCTGATGGAGAGGACGTCAGTGGGGATGAGGGTGAGGAGGTCCTCGCAGGCGATGATGACAGCAATGAAGCCCTCGCACTGGTTAGATGAGGCCAGTGTGCTCGGGAGGCCCTTACAGCTGCTAGATTTGTGGAGGATGATGACAAATGCAGCGAGGAGGCACCATAAGATCCTCCTCACATTGCATTCATGAACATTTGACTCCAGTCTGGCTTAGGCAGCGCGGATACCCTCTGTGAGAATGCTCCTGTCATGGAGACGCAGTGGAGGCCCGAATAGTCACTTGATTGCAGGAGGATGATGACAACATGCAGTAAGGACACTCCATAGATCTTCACACAGCCTCTGAGAATATCTGACTCCTGTTTGGCCGAGGGCAGTTTGTTTGCACTCTGTTATCAGGGTCATTTCAGAGAGACGCAGCCATAAAAATTCAAAAGCATCTGATCCTTTGTCCACCTTCAGAACTTGAGCCCCTCAGGAGCTGGAGCACAGCATCAGTGGCCAAAGATGCTGAAGGGATGGGGGCCAGCCCCACCTTAAAGATGCTGAGAGTACACAGAAAAATGAGAGAACTCTGTGGTACCTGCCCCTACATTCTAGCAGCAATGACCAGCACTACCGAGGTACAGGCATCGGTAATGTTTCCAGGGGGTGTGAAGCTGGACCATCACTTTAGCCTGAAGGCTGCACAGAGCACAGGGAAGAGGCCCTGGACTGAGACACCTGCCTTTATCTTGTGCAGAAAGGTTTCACACCTGAGTGACACGAACACTGCTCATCAGAACAAGGAGCCATCGGCAGGGAGACATTCTTGGGAGTTTATTGACAATATTGAACAGTATGTACAAGTGACTAACACCCAGGGCCAGGCTGCGCAAATAATTATTCTTAACTTTCCTAACACTGCTGCTATGTCTTTGTGCTCCCCGGACATCCACAACGGAGGTGTAGGCAGTCTGCTGACTGCGATGCCCTGTCTGTGATGTCCTTGGTGGGCATCCTCTGGAGGGCTGAGACTTGGAGGGTCCGGCCTGCTTTCGGTGTCCTGCTGTGTGGCAGTGGCACCCTCCTCGGCCTATGGATCTGGAGCTGCTGAGGTCACAGGAGGAGAGGATTCGGATGGGCTGGACATTCTCAGAGTCACTTGGATGGAATGCCCCGGAGTGTGCACCTGCTGATCCTCCTCCCCATGGGTGCCTGAGGCCCCCAGGCTGACTCCGTGAGCGGAAGGGGTAGCTGCAGTGAGATCGAGCTGCCCAGCACCCCTCTTGCATACACACTGTTGGAGGCCAACTATGGCATCAGCGATGGAGTTGAGCCCACACAGCAGTGCAGGAGTGACGTCCTGGACCAAGGTCTCCATAGCGACTGCCATCCTACTAATATTGACCTCTGTGCAATGGCACGCTGGCGCTATCACCTCAGATGAAGGCGGATGGACTCCTCCATTGCACCTTGCAATCTGAAGAGTGCAGTGGATGTCCTTTCCTGATGTTCCCGAGCTTGTCTTTGCAGCTCCAGCAACTGTGGCATGATTGAGTCCAGAGGCTCATCATCTGACTCGGACTCGAGAAATTTCTGGCATCCAGCACTCGTCAAAGTGCTGAACACAAGGAAAGTCCATGCCATCAGGGCTGTGGATCAGATGGTGCGATGGGCTCACCAGATTGTGATCCCGAGGCTATTCTAAAGCTAGGTCCCAACCAGGTGTGTGTCTCTGTGCTGGTGGACGGTGTGGGTGAGCGCTTTGACGGGACTTCAAGGAGGGTTTTATGTCTTGGGTAAATGAGTTTGTTGGCCAACCAAACTCTAATTGCAAGTCTTCCTATGTTCCCATCAATTGTGGCTTGCAATCCATAATGGGGAGAGGCTAATGTAAGAATAAACAGTTATGGTTTATTGAGACATAGGGCAGAGCACCAGATCATATGCGTTCACTCAGAAACCTCCAGAATTAAACTTACGTTTCCCAGTTCTCACGCTGTACAGTGATTTGTCAGTGCTGTCACATGATCAGTAAACTTGAATTTTCTTAAAGGTATTGGGTACCTCACTTTACCATGGAAGGTGCCTTCAGATTCCTCTTCAGAGGTTTCATCAGGGCTTGATTGGCAGTCCTGTGTCAAGGACTCCAGCTGTTTCTTAGCTGTCCTTGTGGAAGCAAGGGGAGATAGTTAGTGCATGGCTCTGGCCTGTGACAGGACACATCACTCACAGCATGATTGTCTGATGCATGTTGCACTGCTGGACCCTCACTTGGTACAGCACCACCAACCTCACTGCCAGCACAGGTCCAGATCTTCGCTGGCCAGCTGGATGGCTCTGTTTTCAAAGTCTGTGAGGACCTTGATTTCAGACATTTCTCCACCGGTCTGCAACATCTCTCTGTTGTTGCGTGCCAGCTTGTCCTGTATGAGTAGAGATGGTGAAAGCATAATCAGGACACCTGCCAGGCCAGATGATAAGTATGCCTGGCCTGTGTGGGTGGTATATGGACCCATGGACGGGATGAGGACAATGATGATGAGTGTGAGAGAGTTTTTAAAATTCATTCTTGGGATGTGGGCTTCACTGGCCGGGCTAGCATTTATTGCCCAACCCTAGTTGCCTTTGAGAAGGTGGTAATGAGCTGCCTTCTTGAACTGCTGCAGTCCATGTGGTGTAGGTACACCCACAGTGCTGTTAGGAAGGGAGTTCCAGGATTTTGATCCAGCAACAGTGAAGAAACAGCGATATATTTCCAAGTCAGGATGGTGAGTGGCTTCGAGGGGAACTTCGAGGTGGTGGTGTTCCCATCTATCTGCTGCCCTTGTCCTTCTAGGCGGCAGGGGTCATGCATTTGGAAGGTGCTGTCTAAGAAGCCTAGGTGAATTCCTACAGTGCATCTTGTAGAAGGTACACACTGCTGCTACTGTGCTTCGGTGGTGGAGAGAGTGAATGTTTGTGAATGTGGTGCCAATCAAGTGGGCTGCTTTGTCCTGGATGGTGTCAAGCTTCTTAAATGTTATAGGAGCTACACTCATCCAGGTAAGTGGGGAGCATTCCAAATTACTCCTGATTTGTGCCTTGTAGATGGTGGACAGGCTTTGGGGAGTCAAGAGGTGAGTTACTCGCCACACGATCCCTAGCCTCTGTCCTGCTCTTGTAGCCACAGTATTTATATGGCTAGTCCAGTTCAGTTTCTGGTCAATGGTAACCCCCAGGATGATGATAGTGGGGTATTCAGTGATAACAATGCCATTGAACATTAAGGAACAATTGTTGGATTCTCTCTTGTTGGAGATGGTCATTGCCTGACACTTGTGTGGCACGAATGTTACTTGTCACTTGTCAGCCCAAGCCTGGATATTGTCCAGGTCTTGCTGCATTTGGACATAGACCACTTCAGCATCTGAGGAGTTGTGAATAGTGCTGAACATTGTGCAATCATCAGCGAACATCCCCGCTCCTGACCTTATGATGGAAGGTAGGTCATTGATGAAGCAGCTGAAGATGGTTGGGCCTAGGACACTAACCCTGAGGCACTCCTGTAATGATGCCTGGGAGCTGAGATGACTGACCTCCAACAACCACAACCATCTTCTTTTGTGCTAGATATGACTCCAACCAGCAGAGAGTTTTCCCTCGTTCCCATTGACTCCAGTTTTGCTGGGATTCCTTGATGCCACACTCGGTCAAATGTTGCCTTGATGTCAAGGGCAGTCACTCTCACCTCACCTCATGAGTTCAGTTCTTTCATCCATGTTTGAACCAAGGCTGTAACGAGGTCAGGAGCTGAGTGGCCCTGGCAGAACCCAAACTGGGCATCAGTGAGCTAGTTATTGATAAGCAAGTGCCGCTTGATAGCACTGTTGATGACCCCTTCCATTACTTTACTGATGATCGAGAGTAGACTGATGGGGCAGTAATTGGCTGGGTTGGACTTGTCCTGCTTTTTGTGTACAGGACATACCTGGGCAATTTTCCACGTAGCTGGGTAGATGCCAGTGTTGTAGCTGTACTGGAACAGCTTGGCTAGGGGCGCAGCAAGTTCTGGGGCACAAGTCTTCAGTACTATTGCCAGAATGTTGTCAGGGCCCATAGCCTTTGCAGTATCCAGTGCCTTTAGCCATTTCTTGATATCACGTAGAGTGAATTGAATTGGCTAAAGACTGGCATCTGTGATGCTGGGGACCTCCAGAGGAGGCCGAGATGGATCATCCACTCGGCACTTCCAGCTGAAGGTTGTTGTGAATGCAGTGTATGTTAGTGTCCCTTGAACTGGCAGTGAGTGAGGGGCCTGTGCATGTGTGATGGCTTTGTGAGTGTGCGAGTTGAGAGCGATGGGAAGAGTGACTTCCCCTGGTGTAACAGAGGATATCATTCATCCTCTTGCAACACAGGGTGGCTGTCCACTTTTGAAGGACGTTGGCGCTGACCACTGCTGCCACCGCCTCCCAAGCCTGGTTGGTCACACTGCTGCCCATCCTGCGGCTAGAGCGGGGGGTAGAGGACATCGCGGCAGGACTCCAAAAGGCATCCCGGTGACACAGCGCTAAGCCTAGGGTTTGCAGTCTTTTTGCGTTCCGGGGCCACGTCTTCCCTGCAGCAGTCGTGGTCTGGAAGCACTGAGCGTGTGTGCGTGCAGCTGGACTTTAAATATGGCACCTGGCGTGATGAAGTGGCGAATGAGATCCCACCCGCCATTCAAACTGTGTGTTTCCAGTGAATGCTTAAATAACATGGTAAGTTTGGGACAATACTATGTGAAAACCCGCCATCGTGGCCGGCAGGTAAAATGTCATTTTACCCACCCAGTACCGGACTTAGTGCAAACCTGGGACAATTCCTCCCTTTTTTTGCTGTAAAATGCTGAAGGCTTTCTTTAACTGTGAAAACTAATATTTTTCTTCAGTTCTTTTTTACTGTGAATAATTTTATTAATTATTTGAAAAGGTGCATGAATTTAAACGGAAAATGACAATTTTTTTCTCTTAGCATATGTGCTATTTAATTAATAAGTGCTGGTTTGAATTAAATTGGCAGTAGTAAGGTTCACTAACCTGTTAAGTTGTGAAAACTAGAATTTCATTGACCACGATGACATTCTAGTTATCATATCAAGGTGAATGTAGGAATTGATTCTGATTAATTATCCTGGCTGTACCAGAAACAGTAAATGTTGGTAAAAAGGCTCTTACAAAAGGCTAAAGTTTTGGGAACACTTTTTTATTATAATGAGGTGATCCCCTGTCTCTGATCCTTTTTAAAATTACCGTTTGTTTTACTCATTTAACAGGATGTGGGCATCGCTGGCTCGGTCAGCATTTATAGCCCGCCCCTAGCTGCGCTTGAGAAGGTGGTGGTGAGCTGCCTTCTTGAACTACTGCAGTCCATATGGTGTAGGTGCACCCACAGTGCTGTTAGGGAAGGAATTCCATCATTTTGACCCAGCGACAGTGAAAGAATGGCAAGTTCTAGGATTTTGACCCAAATAAAGAACAAAGCATGTTAACACCTGGAATCAAATGGGGATTTTTTATTTCTGTTTTAAAGATATTATGAGAAAAGTGGCTGGTAAAAGTTTCTCCAGGGCTCATGAATGATATTGAATTGTAATTAATGGGATACTTCACTTAGAATAGAAGACAAAGACTGGAAAAACACAACACCCAATGGGAATTGGAATAACACACCTTGGTTGTAATTCAATGGAAAATAAACAATCTGGTATTGATGTACATTCTAGTGAAAGGAATAAGTAGATGAGACCAGTAAATTGCTAACTTCCTCTTGGAGATATTTGTGTCCTATAACCTTTTTTAAGAGAACTGAATTTGATATTCTGATTATGACCTGAGGCATCGGGAGCATGCAGGGCAGATAAACCAAGTTTCGAGATGGAACGCCCCACTTTTTTTGATCTTTTGTTAAGATCACCTGAGAGTCAAGAATGTATGGCATGATATTGGGATGTCATGTAAATATTCAGATGTGAGTTGTTACATGTGAAGTAAATAACATGCAGAAATACAGGGTGAAACACACTGAATAATGGGTCTTGACACATGCAACTACTTGACAAAGAGCATGACATGAAATGGTTAATATGGGCAGTAGAGTGAGACGATGTTTTTAAATCACCATGATACTGACACATACTCCATAGAGAAACTGATATTAAAACAATCAAGATAGAATCAAACACTCTGATAACCATCAAAGTAAGTAAAGTTTAAGTTCTTGGGAGTAATAATACTTTGTAAGAGCTATCCACAAGTTGGATCAGGTAAAAAAAGAGAGCTGAAGGAGTCTATGCATGAGCTGGTAGTTGAAACATATGCAGTTTCAATATGCAAATAGCTTTGAATTAGCAGAACCTATGCAAAAGAATGTTATTGAATGTCATGATTGTAGGTGGGACTACCAATACATGCAGACAGCATGCAAGGCTCACATTTTAGAGGAGAATTCTTTATTCAAATACAAAAACAATTGGGCATCACGCATCGTCATCCACAGTCTTCTGGAGTGATGGAAAGATGGATCAGAATATACGATGTTGAAAAAGTTACGTAGATCACCCCACACTACGGGCTGACATGCTGTCAATGTGTTTAATGGCCATAATGTCAACACCCCATTTTTCTGATGTGAGCTGCAACATGATTTCTTCTAGGCATTTTGGCCAATGTAATCACTGTAGCATGACCATATCTTTTGTGAAAATGCGACTGGGTCACAGAAGGTACCAATATGTTGATAACAGCACAAGAGGGTGAGGGATTGAGAATTGAATGCAATTGCATGGGTTTTGGAGATGTGGTGACACCTACATTCACCCTAGATGAAGTATGTGCTGGGCCAACAGGGTGGAAAATGGAAATTCCTTGGCCTGGATTTTCAATTAGTCAGGTTGACTTGGCAGCCCTTTTTTAAAAAAAAAATGGTGGGCAGGTCCCAATTCGGGGATTCTGACCCCATTCCTAGGCTATCTAACATTTTGGGAGTGCCTTTAGAGGGTGCAGGCTGCTCCCTGTCAGAAACCTGGATCCGATATTCCTGACCTGGCCGGCTCCATTGCAGAGATAGGTACCTCCCTACTGCTCTGTAATTTTCATGGAGTCAGGCCAGATTTTTAAAGACTTATGGTTCACTGTCCCTCAGGGGAGTCATGAACTCTACTGTGCATGAGGGGATCATTTTTAAAAGATAAATTTAAAAAGGTCCCCTTCATGCCTCTTATGCCAAGTTAGGCCATCCCATTCACCTACTCAGATCCCTTATGCCCCCTATGCTAGGCTCTGCCCTTCCACCCACTTGTATGCCCCCACTTCCATTTTGGCATTGTACACTTTCTAGAACCAATGACCATCACAGTATAAAGTGGGATTGATTTTTTTTAAAAAAGCTTTGAAAAAATGCACCATTGGCAAATTTTTCCTATGGGTAAATAAGGTCTGCACTAAAAGCTAATTAAAGTGTCAATCATCCAGGCCCTTCGAAGTTTTAAAAACAACAAAGACTTGAATCCACTAAAGTTGTGCCAATAAACATAGTGAAATTGATTGCAGAGATCAGAGAGCTTGAGCTGTCAATCAAACAATGGGAAGCAGGTGTTCTGTTACTCAAATAGATGTCTGGGCTCTCAGCCAAGTGCACATAATGAGGCTTACAGACAATTAGTCCAGACCTTTTTTATAGGAGAAATATTTCAATGGTGTAGACTTTTTTCAAAGCTTTTTCTTACATATCTCATTTTACATAGTGTTATTCATTGGTTCTAGAAGGTGTACAGTGGGTCAATGGGTTTGGAAGTGTTAGAACTTGACAAAGGTAGCATGAGGGGACATAGGGTGTAGGTGAAAGGGGACATAGGGTGTAGGTAAAAGGGCAGAACCTGGCCGAGGGGCCCCGGTGGGGAGTGGGGGGGGGCTGGTGGTGGAGGGGGGTGGCATGGAGGTGACATGGATGGTGCATGGGGATAATTTGGAGGGTGAGAACTGGATGGCCTTTTTAATTTTTTTCCACTGGGACAAAGTCCCACTGCATAGAGGTGGGCATTTTAAACAGCCCTACCCACCTCAAGGATGAAAGTCCATGCTCTTATATCAACAGGGGTCTCAAATCATTAAAAAGTAAGAGATATCAGGGGCCAGTAAAATGCTGTATTACCGAATGCTTAGATCAGGGAAATACAACATCTGTGTTCGAGGTCTATAATCAAGGTGAGATTGGAGTCTAGATTATAAAAAAAGGAGTAGCATTAGGAAAACCACACTGAGTGCCCTCAATTGGGGCAGGGACCAATCAATAGGCTCAATTTACTTGAACATGCAAACAACTAAACAATGATATAGCCTATGACATTGTGCCCCTTTACCTGCAGATCAAGGGTATTCCTCTGCCAGGCTTGTGCCCACAAGAGTATCAGGAATTTTATGGTCAACTAGTTGGAAAAATGAAAATAGATTTTATGAACAAAAACCATGCTCAATACGGATCAGTGAGTGGTCAGATCAGGAAGAGTTTGGAAATATAAATATAACAGAAGAAACTGACACAGAAAAAAAACCAATAAACTAAAAGGAGGATATTGGAAAAGATAAAGGAAATGTATATGGCATAAACGACAGAGTAAATGAGACACTGGAAGAAATGGTCAAAACTCCTTAACCGCTGAACAAATTCAGGAAGCTGTAAGCAGTATAATTTGGGACAAATGGGGAACTGAGAAAGGAACGGCTAAAGCTATCATGTCTGGCATCTATGCGAGTTACATTAGATTGGCTGGAAACAATATTGGAAGACAGGGAGTAGCTGCATTGAAACTTATGCCAAAAGCACCATGATTAAGATATGGTTTAGAGGCAGGGGTAATGTAGAAAAGCTCGGCGACATGGGTTATCCTACCTGCTGGAGGGAGATGGATTACCATGACGTTACTGTGATACAATGGTTACCCATTCTAGCAGACAGTACTGAATTGAAAGTTTATAAGTTAGAATCAATAGGTACCTTTGATGAAGTTATCCATGTGTCTTTCATAACCCATCCAACCACCCTAATTCATTGAGCACACATTTGAAATAGTATAAATCTTGAATGTTATACAGAAATGAATGGTGTTCTCATGTGCCGTTGTGATGTCAAGAACCCTGGGAACCAACTTGTGGATTAACTTTGAATCATCAATCACTAACTTGTAAATTGAGCCTTCAAAAGTGGGATGAGGTTAGGAATCGACATGAATACATGGGCAAGGGAGTCTTTTCCATTCCCACTAATGGCCTTTTCATGAGATATGGGACACTGTCTTGCCCATTATAAAACTCACCTTTTGTTCCAAACCCATTCAAATCACTCTTTGGGAGTAATGCTGTGTCCCCAATACCTACTCACAATATCACTAAACTTAGAATCAATTTTGGAATACAGAAGCAATCACTAAAGGTCTTAATCCAACTAGGCCACTCCATACCCTCTCTGTCTGTGAATTTAAAGAATATCATCAGAAGAACTGAAGCCTCCCGGAGCCATGTGGATAAGATGCAACAAGTTAATGAGAAAAAGAGGGAAAGGAATTAAGAAACTAGGGAATGAGAAAACCCACTGGTGGGTTTGGGATCAAATAGTTGTTAAAGCAAGAAGCACCTCTAGCTTAGAACTTTCTCTACATTACTTCAGGGTCCTCTCTAAAAGGCTGCAAAAGCTTACCTCTAATCTGAGTTGGAGAACAGCTCTTATGCCTCAAAGAACTAAGTGATCATAAAAAAAAATGTGCCACCACGAAACAAATCTTTCCCTCCCATCCCTTCCCCATCGCCATTTTGAAGGTACTGTTCCCTCCACAATACCCTGGTCCACTCCTCTACCACACCCAACACATCGTCCACTTCCCACAGCACCTTCCCATGCAATTGCATAGCCTTGCCATTTTACTTCCTCTCTCCTCACCAAGACATTCCTTGGGTGAAGCAGTGAATTACTGTATTGCTTTCAATTTAATATACTGTATGTGCTGCTCATAATGCAGTCTCCTCTGCACTGGGGTGACAAATCCAGAATGGGTGACACACCTTTTGTGTGTTCCTTTGTGAGACACCTCAGCTCAACCCACAAGCATGATCATGACCTTCCGGTTGCTCACCATTTTAATTCACCATTTTGCTCTCACGCTCACATTTCTGTCCTCAGCCTGCTGCAATGTTCTAGTGAAGCCCAATGCAAGCTTGAGGAACAGCACCTTATCTTCTGATTAGGCACTTTACAGCCTTTTGAACTCAATATTGAATTCAACAACTTCAGATCATGAACTATGTTCTCTATTTCGATTTTTTTGTTGTTGAGTGCCAGTTTGTATCCTGTTCCCATGTTTTTTTTTTCTTTCAGGCAAAGCTGTTCATTATTCTGCCAGCGACATTCACTCTGGAACAAGGCTTGCTTTCTTTACCACAACCATTACCACTTCCTTCAACTTTTGTTCCATGACATTTTTGTTAATATATCTCATCTGCCATCTACCCTATCCAACATCTCCCTTTTTGTTCATCCTCCCCTCCCCGCTTTCAACAGTATAAAGCCCATCGCATTTCCACCTCCCTTCAGTTCTGAAGAAGAACCATATTAGGAGGGAAACATTAACTATTTTTCTTGCTCCACAGACACTGCCAGACCTGCTGAATAAATTCACCATTTAAAATTGTTTCTCTGAAAAATTTCGGGTTGGATCTTGAAATTCTGCAACTCAACAAGACTCGCTATTGCCTGCTTTAAACTGTCGCATAAAGTCACAATTGAGTCAGGAAGCAAGGTATGTTCAGTTTTTCAGAGTGACAAAATCTTACGTATTATTAGAATTTATTTTATTAAATACAAATCACTTCTTGGTTCTCTGAACAAGTTCGAAAACTTGTCTTTCTTTTCTCTACATGGTTAGTATAGTTAGCCATCTTACAACCCTCCCAGGACAAATCAAATTTAGGTCAAGTTCCTATTAATGTGAGATGGATAAGTACTGAACTGACAGTTTATAAGTTTGTGCATTACAGTCCAAAGCTCCCTCACTCGATGAATGCCCCTGGACAGTATCTTATGGCAAGGTCTGCAGTTGTTACCTGTGCGTTAAAACTTTAACTATCAACACTTATAATCACCAGGTTGCTTTGATTTGAATCAGCATACCTCTGTTTTGATGCCATTGGATTTTGTTGAGTCTGTCTCTTTAATGTTATATTGTTGGGGTGCAGTTTACTTCAAAGCATGATATTTCATATCCCTGTTTTCAAATGTGCCTTTCCCAATTTTTATCTGCCTTACTAGAAGAGGCTATCGCAGTCAAACAAATCAGTAAAGGCAGCATCAAAAACAAAAAGTGCTGGAAAAACCACAATCATCTTACTTTGTGCTGGGTATGACTCCAGCCAGTGGAGAGATTTCCCCCTGATTCCCATTGACTCCAGCTTTGCTAGGGCTCCTTGATGCCACACTCGGTCAAATGTGGCCTTGATGTCAAGGGCAGTCACTCTCACCTCCCCTTGCGAGTTCAGCTCTTTTGCCCATGTTTTGGACTGTAATGAGGTCAGGAGCTGAGTGGCCCTGGCAGAACCCAAACTGAGCATCAGTAAGCAGATTATCACTAAGCAAGTGCCGCTTGATAGCATTGTTGATGACCTCTTCCATCACTTTACCGATGATCGAGAGTAGACTGATGGGGCAGTAATTGGCTGGGTTGAATTTATTACGCTTTTTGTGTACAGGACATACCTGGGCAATTTTCCACATAGCAGAGTAGATGCCAGTGTTGCAGCTGTACTGGAA
Source organism: Carcharodon carcharias (assembly GCF_017639515.1). Classification (NCBI taxonomy): domain Eukaryota; kingdom Metazoa; phylum Chordata; class Chondrichthyes; order Lamniformes; family Lamnidae; genus Carcharodon; species Carcharodon carcharias. The sequence goes on along the minus strand of NC_054468.1, from coordinate 12,769,965 downwards.
CAGCTTGGCTCGGGACACGGCAAGTTCTGCAGCACATGTCTTCTGTACTATTGCCAGAATATTTTCAGGGCCCATAGCCTTTGCAGTATTTAATGCCTTCAGCCTTTTCTTGATATCACGTGGATTGAATTGAATTGGCTGAAGACTGGCATCTGTGATGCTGGGGAGCTCTGGAGGAGGCCAAGATAGATCATCTACGCAGCACTTCTGGCTGATGATTGTGGCAAATAAAATTACTTTTGGGTTTGTCACCACATTTTGATTTGATTAGTACATATTGACATCAGAGAGAGCTAGCCACTCTTCGCTCAGTCTATACATCCCGTATTAAGGTAAGGTTAAGGTAAAATCTAACTCTTCCTGTTTGTTGTGGGCACCCAGAATCACAGAATCACACAGTGCAGAGGAGGCCCTTCAGCCCATCGAGTCTGCACCAACACGTGAGAAACACCTGACCTACCTACCTAATCCCATTTACCAGCACTTGGCCCATAGCCTTGAAGGTTATGACATGCAAAGTGCTCTCCAAGTACTTTTTAAAGGATGTGAGGCAACCCGCCTCCACCACCTTCCCAGGCAGCGCATTCTAGACCATCACCACCCTCTGGGTGAAAACGTTTTTCCTCACATCCCCCCTAAACCTCCTGCCCCTCACCTTGAACTTATGTCCCCTTATGACTGACCCTTCAACTAAGGGGAACAGCTGCTCCCTATCCACCCTGTCCATGCCCCTCATAATCGTGTACACCTCGATCAGGTCGCCCCTCAGTCTTCTTTGCTCCAACAAAAACAACTCAAGTCTATCCAATCTCTCTTCATAACTTAAATGTTTCATCCCAGGCAACATCCTGGTGAATCTCCTCTGCACCCCCTCCAGTGCAATCACATCCTTCCTATAATGTGGTGACCAGAACTGCACACAGTACTCCAGCTGCGGCCTCACCAAGGTTCTATACAACTCCAACTCCTTACTTTTGTAATCTATGCCTCGATTGATAAAGGCAAGTGTCCCATATGCCTTTTTCACCACCCCACTAACATGCCCCTCCACCTTCAAAGATCTCCCTCGTCTATTGAATGTGTTTTTGATCACTGGTGAGCCTGAACCTGTCTAGATAACCAAAAAAGGGAATTGGATCAGTTTATGAAAAGAAACTGTTGAGAGCTATTGGGAAGAGGCGGGTGGGTGACACTAGGTGAATTGCTTTTGCGCTATTGGGAAAAGGCGGGTGGGTGACGCCAGGTGAATTGCTTTTGTGGCAAGCCAGCATGGATATGATGGGCCAAATGGTGTTCTTCCACTCTGTAACCATTCTATGATTCTATCATTTAGTAGTAAGTAAGGAACCAGAATGAATAATTTGACAGTATGGGAGCATTGGGTACACTTTTTCCAAAAAAGTGTGAGTTTAATCTTAAGTTTGAGAAGGATATAGATCACTCACAAATACAATATAAGGCTAATCTGAAATCATAAGCTCATCACACAAAACTGGGCTGAGTTGTGAACAGGTGAATGGGAAAAAATGGCGGGATGTATTCAAGGAAATGTTTAGTGCAATATTAATACACACACCTAAAGGGAAGTATTTCCAATTGTTCAGTCAAGTAACCATGCATAACATAAACATTAAAGTGCAGTTTAAAATTTAAAGAAGTGGTTTATATAAATGCAAAAGAAGAGGTAACCTAGTAAACTGGGAAAAAGATAGAAAACAACAGTGCAACCCAAAGAAAATATTGAGGGCAGAAATACAAAGAAATTTTTAAAATAAGATAGGAAGCAAATAGTGAAAGGTTTTATAAATATTTTAAGAGTAGGAGGAAGATGCTCAGGATGATCTGGGCCTATCTTGGGCTGAAACAAGTGATACAATATAAAATATGGTTGTAGGTTTATTAATTGAGTTCTTTGTATTCATATTCCCAGTACAGGAACAAGATAAAATACCCATGAGAGAGGTGAAAGTAAAATAAATAAATGGGAGGAACTTACAAATAATATTATGGCAACAGAGAAAATAGTGGGATTTAAAAGAGATAAATCTCCAGGAACTTTTTTTATTCATTCCTGGGATGTGGGTTTCACTGGCTGGGCCAGCATTTATTGCCCATCCCTAGTTGCCCTTGAGCAGGTGGCGGTGAGCTGCCTTCTTGAACCACTGCAGTGCATGTGGTGCAGGTACAGCCACAGTGCTGTAAGGAAGGGAATTGCAGGACTTTGACCCAGAGACAGTGAAGAAACGGCGATGTATTTCCAAGTCAGGATGGTGAGTGACTTGGAGGGGAACTTTCAGGTGGTGGTGTTCCCATGTATCTGCTGCCCTTGTCCTTCTAGATGGTAGTAGTTCTGGGTGATGCTTTTCACCCCAGAATATTTAAAGATGTAGGTGAGACAATTGCAGAAGTATTAGTCATATCTTTTTCAAAGTTCTCTTGATTGATGAATCAAGCCAGTCGATGGGAAATTTGCTGATGTCACTCCATTATTTAAAGAGGATGGGAAGAGAGAAATCAGACAACCAGAAGCCTGTCAGTTTAGCATCAGTTGTGTGGAGGCTACTAGAATCTATCATTAAAATTCATGTGACTATTGCTGAAAAAAAGAGACATGCTATCAAAGCTTTTCATACTGCACTCATCAGGACAGATGCAAGAATGTCAAATTTCAAAGGAGCAAAATATTTTATAGCAGAGAAAAGGGTGCCAATTGGTTGGTAACTTGACTCTGATCGCTTCAGGTATTACCATGGAGAATGCACCAGGGAACTATTGTCCTCCAGGCTTTTGTTTAATTCAAAAAAAGGTACAATGTCTGGACATGTCCCTTTTGTGTGCAGAGTACGGGTTCCTGCATATGAATATATGTAGCTTCTCAGAAGAATAAGTGAGCCACATTGCTAGCCTGACGATCTTAAAATGCTTGTTTGTGCCATGCTTAGCAGTTGAGATTGCTCAGCAAGTGCTATCCAATTGTGGCATCACATCTAATATTAGACATTGGCCAAAATCTTCCAGTCAGGTTCAGAACCCCTTTTTCTGACCCTGATCAGACAAAAAAGTACTTACTTATCTTCCTCCAATTTTTCTGGCCGATCTTCCAATGGAGGTTGCTGCAGAACTCAGTCGGTGCAGGAATCCTTGGAGACATCAGCAAAGGGAATCCATGCAGAAGCCACACTCATTTATTACAGCACTAGATGCTGTATTCTGCTAAATGCTCACTAACATGCTGAAAAGCTGGGATATTTAAACAGCTTCTCAATGTGTTAGTGAATGAGTTTGTTGGGTGGGTGCGGTACTGTGTTTGGGGTTAGGGTAGGTGGGGTAAATGGGTAAGGGGGTAGGGTGGTAGCCTTGTAGAGTGGTGAGGTTGGGGCAGTTCAGGTGGGGGATGAGATGGGGGGGTCAGCGGGGTGTCAGGGGTTAAGGAGAGTCAGGTGGTGGGGGCTAGTCAGGTCGGGTCGGGTGGGGCGTTACAAGGGGCCAGAAGGGGTAATTGGGATGTCAAAGGGGGAGTCAGGAGTGATCAGATGTATTGTTACCCAAAAGTTAGACTAGGATTTTTCCTGTCTAACATTCACTGAGTAACTATCCAGGCAAGTATGTCAGAACTATCTGACGTCTCAAACTCCAACTCAGATTTGGAGACTTTTTCAGAGGGTCCCAGGGAACAGGGGGAATTGCCCATCAGGAGTTTAAACCTCCTGAGCAATTCCCACAGAGTCCATGTATTGGAGTCCTAAAGTGCAACTTGGGGGTACGTCTGGTCTCTGATGATCCAGAGAGCGGAAGATTTGGAGCATTATGTTCTGAGTTTTGCAAGCACAGACTGGTTCAGTATGGTTAATACTCTGTCTATTACAAACAGCCCAAGGGGCCTGCTGATTGATACGATCCACCAGCCGTTGAGACATATGGCCTATGCACCTGGCATCACGCCAGCACTGAAATACACCACATTACTCATTTGTGTTGTAGACAGAATGTCATTGTGGCTTCACAGCAACATCTTCTTGGTGGAAAATACCACCAGCGTTGCTACTGCATTGTAGCAGTGTGAAATGGCCAGCTTCACCTGTTACTCAAATTTTTATTATAGAGCGATTGAAAATTTAAACAAATATGAGTTGATCAGAGAGTTGTTATCAGTAAGTCAGGTCTGACTAATATTTTAGATTTGCTTTGTGGAGATTGCTGAGAAGGCAGATAAGGAAGTGTCTTTGACTGTTATCTATATGGAGCTCCAGAAGACATTAGATAAGGTTCAACACAATTAGGAAAATTTGGATTGTACAGAATGGGAAGTAACATTTAGATTTGGATTAGAAATTGGTTGTGGGACATAGAGATTAGGAATAAGGTTAGGTACTTGATTGGCATGGTGTGATAACTGGTGTTATTCAGGATCTATTCTGGGGCCTTAGTTTTTCATCATATTTCGTAATGACTTGGATGAAAGAATAGAGAGTTTGCAGACGGTAGTAATTTAGGAGGAGCACCTGGTTCTGATTCCACTAAGTAATGTAGATTGGAGCAGGAAGTTGCAAAGGGAACATGAATAGATTGAGTGGGCAAATATCTGGCAAATGGAACTCGATGTGATAAAATGTGAGGTCATTCACATTGGACAGAAGGAAGATAAATGGAGTGTTTCCTAAATGGTGAGAAACTAGAAACTCTAGAGGAGCAAAGAGATTTAAGAATCCAACTACACAAATCTTTAAAAGCCATTGAACAAGTACCAAAACAATCAAAATAGCGAATTGAATGTTTGCCTTTATCACAAGGGATTGGAATAAAATTGGGAGAAAATGATTGTTCAGTTGTACAGAGCCTTGGCCTTGGAATAGTGCATTTAGTCTGGACATTACAGCAATTCTATATTAGCTTGGAAGGGCCATTGCACAGACACACCAGAAGATACTGGACTTTAAGGCACTAAATTATGGGGACAGGATGCATAAACATGGATTTTATTCTCATGCAAATAAGAGATTGAAGGGTAGTCTGATCAAGGTGTTTAAATGTTTAGAGGATTTGAAAGGGTAGATACTGAAAGATTATTTCCATGGTGGTGAAGGTCTAGATAAAAGCGACACAATAGCAAAATTAGAGTAAGACACTTCTGAGGTTATATAAGGAAATACTTTTTCACAAATGATGAAATACAGTTTTGGAATTATTTTGATTGATAAACTGTGGATGTTAAGTCAATTGGAGCTTGCAATGTAGATTCATTCACTCAGTTCTGTCGAAGGGTCATGAGGACTCGAAACGTCAACTCTTTTCCTCTCCGCCGATGCTGCCAGACCTGCTGAGTTTTTCCAGGTAATTCTGTTTTTGTTTTAGGTAGATTATAGCTGGCCAGAAGGTAGAAAAGGATATGGAACAAAGGTAGAAAATGGAATTGAGGGATAGATTGCACATCATCGATTTGAATGGCAGATCAGGCCCAAGAAGCTGAATGGCTTATTCAGTACCTATGCCAAGTGAATGTTGAAAATACCCGATACACTGTTCTCATCCGATATTCACAGCCAGCATTCCCAGTGAAGGTGACTGGACAGCAGTGACTGCACAGAACCCTTACTGATTCCTCCCTCAGCTCCTGGGTATTGGTAACAAGAAAAAGGGAAACAGAAAATGCAGAGTAAATGGCAAAGAACAAACGATTGGGGCTGAAATAGTTGATAGCTCTTTCAAAGAGCCAGGACAGGTAAAAGGGGCCAAATGGCTTCGTGCGTGCTGTGTGATTCTGTTATCATCTCAGCTATCAACCCTGCTGAGATCAGGTAACTTAACCTGTTAACAGAATCAAAACTGGGATCTGTTTCTGTACTGAGAAGAGGAGGGAGGGGTTGAGCAACACAAGGTAGAACAATTTTATTTAACATCTCTAATTACTTTCAGTTTTGTGACTCATGTAGTTCAGCAGAAGAAATATTAACACATTCGATGCTGGAATTTTCCTGAAGCCTACCTGATAACCAGATAAAGGTTTGTGAACTTGGATTTAATGGCAGTGACTTAAAAGTGGGGCTTTGGACAATCTTTGTTCCAATGGAAGTGTGTGTTAGTAGATCAAAGTTAGCAATGTGACTGACACCTATTTATACTCCTTTGAGTATACCTTTAAAAAACTGGCAAATTAACAAACAAATCAAAGTGATAAAGGGGCAATCCCCTATTTTCAGATTTTTTGAAAAACAAAATCAGTAAATTAAACTAAAAATCAAAAAGTTGGGGGGGGTGGGTGGGGGTAGTGACAGCCCCTGGTGGGCCATTGTAACTAAAAGAAAAACGTGAAAGGAAACTTACATAATTAAGTCAAAATGTGATTTCCAGAGGTGATGAAACACCCCAGCCCCTGCGGTGCCCACTGATCACCGAAGGCCTCTCGCGTACTGGTGGACACTGTGTGCTTCCTCTCCAGGACCATCCAGCTGCGAAAATAGCTGCAGAAGAGGGACAGATAGTTGGGTTGGATGACCCCCTCAATCGCCTACTGCCTGGACCTGTTGATAGCTACCTTGGCCAGGCCAGCAACAGGCTTAAGAGGAGGTCCTCCGCCCTCCCTGTCCCCACCCCACACTGGGGACCAAAGATCAGGAGTGTGGAGCTGAAGCGCAGCCAAAAGTTGAGGAGCAGCCCCTTCAAAAAATGAAAAAGTGGGTCCCCTATTTATATGTGCTCAAAGTATTTAATTGAACAATGCCATTCACCTGTGTATCTTAACAATATAATTAACATACTATTAACAGATTCCCTTTCTTTCTTTAAACAATAGCTTTATAACACACTCAAACAATTTTAAAATAAATCAAAGAGAAAAAAGAATGATTTTTCACATTTCGAATAATATCTCGTTTCTCTCTAGCATTTCTTTTATGTTAGCAAGTTCAACCTTGAACCTTTACTCAGTCACACTCTTTGCTGAATGTAAATAATCCTACAGAGAAAGAATATTTACATAACATTCAGTGGCAGACTTTTCGCAGAATGTCCCTTGTGTAGGATTTCCCTCAACAAGTTTGATAAGTAAAACCCCATATCTATCACTTCTACTTGAGTCAGTGCTTCTGCAGCTAAAGTGCTTTTAACTACCCTTTTTATTTTCTTCGCTTCCAAGGCCAATGGACAACTTTTGTTATTCTTTCCCACCAAGAACATGATAAACCCAGCTGTATGAGACTATCCATCCAGACGATTGGCACGTGAAGCATCGCTAAAAATGATTAACTTCATATTTTCTGGATCACCCAAGGCTGGAAACTGGAAGGTGCATTGCTCCAAATTTAATTTCTTTACTGTTTTATTTGCTGTCAGAACTTCATCAACTGTAGCATGTTTCACCATGGTACTCAGTTCCAATACATCATCAGGTCTAGTCTGAGTACACAACCGGTTCAACTTCCAAACTTCTTAATTGGTCTCTTTTTTTTCTTGGATGCAGGATTCTCTTTTTGTGAGGGCCTGGCCTGATTTATTGGGATGCAATTGACATTTTCTAAATAAGACTGTTGATTTAAAGTCAGACGTGACTTTATTCTGCTTAATGTCTAGCCCTATATATTTAAAGACCCCGAACCCTGACTTCCAATCTTGAGCTCTTTCTTTATTTTATCTGTCATCCATTGCTCAAATTCTGTAGAACCTCCCCACAGAAAATCATCAACATGCATCATAAAGACGCCTGCTAGTTTCTCCTTGTGATACCAATGGAACATTGCTGGGTCGACCCCTAGCTGAATACAACCCATTTTCAGCAGGGTAGACCTAATTGAGGAATACCACACCCTTGATGCATCATTCAACCCGTAAACACACTTGTTTAATTTCCACATTTTCCCTCTATATCGCCAGCTTCTTTAGATTGTTTCAAAAGACAATTCCCTTTGAAGTTTCTGACCCTGTAAAAGTGCAGCTTTGACAACAATAAATTTACATTCCCAAGAATATGTTGCTAAAAGAGTTAAGAAAATCTTCAAGCTTGCTTTTTCTGCACTGGGGGAGTCCACTTTGACATCTTGATCACCAAACCTCTCTTTGAATCCCCAAGCCACTAGTTTAGCTTTAACCTTACACGTGTTATCAGGAAGTACCTTTTCTGTGCATCTCCACCTGTGTGATAAGGCTGGCTGTTCCCTATCTGGTATTCCAGTGTATGTACCAAATTCTTTCCAACTTTCCAACTTGTTTTTTTAATTGGCATCCTTTATCAACTTATCTAATTTGTTAGTAACTACTAAAACTTCTCAATCATAAGAGCTTCTACTTTGAGTGGCATTGTTAGCCTGTTCCATGATCCTTGCTCTTGTCAAACTACAACCTCTACTCACCCTCATATGTTTTTCTGGACTGCTGCTACACAATCTCTGTCTCCTATGTTCAGAGTCCCTTTTGCAAGTCCATAATCTTTTCCTTGGGCCATGATCACCACCCAGTCTGCTTTCAGAACTCACACTGCTTTTTTTGGCCTTACACATCTTTACCTTGTACTCCCGATGTCACCCTGCATCATTTCTATTTTCAGGTCGGCAGGGGTGCAGCCGAATCAGCTGTGCACCTGCCAACCTGTCAATGGCCTACTTAGGCCATTTAAAAAGTACTTAACATCATTAATGGGCCTGCCTATCCAACCTTAAGGTTGGTGGGCAGGCCAGGAGCCCTGGCGGGCTTAAGAAAAAGCATGAAACCTCATCCACGGACGGGAAGAGGATTCATCAGGGTTTTTAAATATTTGATAAAGGTTTCACTAAAAGTGATGGGCATGTCCCAACTCATGTGGCAGTGTCACATGAGGGGACATGTCAGGGAAATTTTGTTTTTGTCTCTAACATTTTTAAATTTGGAGCCGAGCTCCCTGAGGCTGCACTTAGCCTCAGGGAGATCACTGCATTCTTTCATGCACATGTGTGAAAGAGCGCATTCTCGCCGAGGGAATACTAACCCCCCCCCCCCCCCCCCCCCCCCCCCCACCGCCCGCACAGTGAGTGCATAGCACTTCCTGGCGGACGTCACACTGGGTGGGCCCTAATTGGCCCATCCACATAAAAAGATGGTGCGCCCCTGATTGGGGGCACCATTTGGCGCCTGCCCATGCTCAATCCTGCATTTCCATCCCCCAAAGGGGGGAAAATTCTTCCCTATAACTTGCAAATGAATTGTTCTAAATTTTAGGCCTATTTTAGATTATAACATGATGAAGCTTTAGGCAGAAAATGACCATATAATCTTCTCCTCCAACATCTTGTTTTACTGTGATTCTAAGACTAATAACTGTGAATTAGGGAGACCAGACCAGCCGGTTAAGCTGGGACAGTCCAGGTTTCACACTGAGCATCCTGACATCCAACAGCTTTGCGCAGATTGCTCACATATCCAGGTTTTCAGCTCCTCTGAGGCCTATTCCTTTTACCCACTGCTTGCGTTCCATTTCATATCCATTGGTGGCATACCAGGAGAGGAGAACATAACTTTTTTTGAGTAGATTCCCTTTAAATTGTAAATCGTTAGAAGTGCCAGGCTAACACCCAGAAAGCGACCAATCAGCGGGCCTGTAACAAGTGTCCCTGGCCGGCAGGTCATGTGGGGGAGCTTCATCCAATCAGAGGCTCGGTCCTGATTGGTGCTTGGCAGTTTCAAACCCAGGCGGTGGGAGGCGGGTGGGCAGTGACCAGGAGCCACTGCCGGCTGCAAAGACCTGAGCTGGACAGGGCTTCACTGATTCCCATCCGCCTCTTTTTGCTGGGAAAAAAACGTGGTGTAAGTTTATGTTCTCTGGATACCAATACCTCATAACTGTCCAGCACTTCTGCAATCCTGAAACCAACAGAAGAATTTCCTGGACCTGATTGCTCCAAAACAAGTAAAAACATTTTCCGTTTATCTGGGTTTTATTCGGAATTGCGCATACATTATTGTGCATAGTTAGTGAATGCAGGTTGAGATACGTAATAGAAAATTGGGTTACAAATCAGAAAAGATTCACAGACTCTACTTTAACTTTCAGACGATTGTGGTGAAAATGGCTTACTTTTCGAAGAATGAACGAAATGTCTGTGCACAAAACCAACTCCCACCACAACAGCTGCTGCCCAGCCGCCCCGAAGTCAACAGTCCTGTGAACCAAACCATGGCTGCGACGCTCACTCAAAGTAACGCTGGTGTACAGGAGATGCTCAAAGGAAAACTCAAGGCCCTGGGTGTAAGTTCACCTTCCGAAGTGGGAAATGTTGTTTATATTTTAACAAAATACAGTTCGGGAAAAATACGAAGATGTAATGTAGCAATATAAAATGGCATTGCTGTGGCTTGCATAGCTTTGCTTTTGTCATAACTGCAGGAGATTAACCAATGGTGCACAGTAGCATAATGATTATGCCACAAGACTAGTAACCTGGAGGCTGGACTAATGATCTGGAAGCAGAGTTTAAATCCCACCATGGTCATTGGGGAATTAAAATCCAATTCAATATATCTGGAATCAGTAATCATTATCATGAATTTACTGCACAAAGACGCACCTGGTTTACTAATGTCCTTTAGGGAAGGAAACACCCCATCCTTACTTGACTGGCCTATATATGACTCCAGACCCACAGTAATGTGGTTGACTTTTAACTGCTTTCTTAAATTGTCTAGCAAGCTGTATTAAACCCTGCTGCCCTCCCAGTGTGCTTCCAGGAGGTGTGCACTCCATGTTGAGTGGAGGGGGCCCAAGAGCAACAATTGTGCCTCACTGACTAAGGTGCTGCCGCTAGAAGAAATGACTAGCCCTTTAGTTTCTTAAAAATACCACCCAAGGGTCTTGATGCCTGCAGGAATGAGGTCTCTTCCTGCTTTCGATCCTGGAGGAAGGACTTCCTGCTTCTATTGAAAAATTCAGTCAATTAACTCTGGGCAACATTTTCCCCTTGTTGGGGGGGTATGTGCTGGAGTGGGTGCGGGCGGGCGGGCTTCTGATCGGTGCCCTCAGTCGGGGGCGCGCCGCCATTTTCCGTGGGCAGGCCAATGAAGGCCCACCCAGCATGATGTCTGCCAGGAAGCGCTATGCACTCCCTGAGTGGGTGGTGGGGATTTCCTCAGCTGGAAGTGCGCTCTTTCATCCATGCGTGCAAAGTGCTGCCTCAGGGAGATAGGCTCCAATTTAAAACTTTCAATGAAGGTGATTAAAAATCTCTCAGCCTTGTCTCCTTATATGACAAGTGACTGTCACATGAGTTGGGACATGCCCATGACTTTTATTTAAACATTTAGTAAAAATTTAAACACTCTCATGAAACCTCATCCTGCCCGTGGATGAGGTTTCATGTTTATTCCGATGCCCGCCAGGGCTCCCGGCCTGTTCGCCAACCTTATGGTTGGACGGGCAGGTCCATCAATCATCTTAGTTGGTTTTTTAATGACCTTAATAGGCCGTTGACAGTTCGGTGGGCGCGCAGCGGATTTGACTGCGTGCCCGTCGAACTGAAAACCTAAATGACGCGGGGTGACATCAGGACGCACGCCCAACATATCCCTGCTTTATTTTACGTGTCGGCGAGTGGGCCTTACCCCCACTTGCCGACCAGGCCCCGCACCCACCACCCTCCCCCCTGCCCCCCCTCGCCCAGCCCACCAGCTCCCCGACTGGAAAAACCTGCCCTCTGTTTCTCTACCTGCAGATATTGCCACGTCTGCTGAGCATTTCCAGCATTCTCTGTTTTTATTTCAGATTTCCAGCACCAACAGTATTTTGCTTTTGTTTCAAATTTTACATCCCTAGTGTTCTTAGGTTTTGAGTTGTTAAAATCTGAATTGAGCTGCCTGAAAGGGTGATGGAAGCAGATTCAAAAGTTACTTTCAAAATGCAATTGGAGGTATACCTGACAAGATAAAAAAAAACATACAGATTATGGAGAAAATGTTGGTAGAGTGGAATTAATTGGATAGCTCTTTCAAAGAGCTGGCACAGGCATGGTGGGCTGAATGGCCTACTTCTGTTGCTGTCCAGTCCCAGGATTCTGTAATAAAATTCAGAGCGGGGACAATTTCCATCATTACTGCCTGTGCATTAAGCATTATCAGGAAAATCTGTTGAAGAAAATTGCACATTCCTTTCAGTCCCCATTAGATTATCCTTGTACTGATTTCAATGGATGGAGAATCAGATGGATTCTGTTACCGATGTACAATCATTTCTACCAGAACTTACTTCATACACAGCACACAGACCAGGATCTGCCACAGTGTCACAGAATAATATTCATCCTTCTTTCAAAAGATGATTCCAGCTACAAACCATAATGGTATTCCTGATAGTGCCACAGTATTAGCATCATGTTAATAAGTTAATTGTAAACGAGAGAAGTTTCCATGTTCCATTTTGCATTTTCTACAATAAATCCTGAAAATTACAATTTCAAATTCAGGAATTCCAAGTTATGATTCTTTGGATAACTGCACAGAGCGGAAATCAATGGAAATGAAAATCAGACACTTTTCTATCAGACACTTTCACAGGAGGGTGATCTAAAGCACCAATCTTACACCCTGATAGCAAGTTGAAACCAATGCCATGTACATTTTAAAAATAACCTAAACACAATTTTCTGGCTCTTTCAGATATCGGGGATTGTGACAGGTATAATTGTGGTACTCATTGGAATAGTAAAAATCAGTGTTGATTCAAATCGATATTTCACCTGTGAACTAAGTCTCGGGACACCTTTTGGACTGGAGTTCTAGTAAGTACTATTGATCAATAGATAAATGTAAAATTGCAGGTCTGTCTACATCTGTCTGCCATTCAGTCGGTACATCTGCAGCTATCGTGCATTGGCAACGTTCCACAAAGAATGCCATGTGCAGTCAGTCTTTAATACTGACTCTACACTCCTTGCATATGTTAATAAAAGGACTTAGCCCCTGCTTTGGAAGCCTTTTGCCAAATTGGGCTTCCTTGAACAGCCAGCCCCTCTCAGGTTTTCCTTTTGCGGGTGTGGGTTATGAAATGGGAGCCATCAAAAAGGTGATTACATTTCCTTTTTGCAGCCTTGAGTAGAAGAAGCAGCTCATGCCTCCAGGAATACTCCTGTGGGCCACTGCTACTTGCACTACCCCCCCCCCCACCCCCCCCTCCCCCGCCCAGTCCCCTTCCATTGTCCTTCAACCATCTAAGTCCCACACCACCCAAGAGTTACTTGAATGCCTCTAACTGCGAGGTAGGTTGATGGAGATGGACTCCTTGGAGGCGAGATAGGCACCAGCAAACCTGTCAAACCTGTTAAAATGAAGCCCAGGACCCACTGGTTACAGGCCTGAAATGAACAGCCCTGCTGTAAAGAAGTGCAAATTTCCATGGGTTCCTTTTCCTTTTAATTTGCTTACAGATTATGTGTTTCTGGCTGGGTCAGCATTTATTGCCAGCCCCTAATTGGCCTTGAGAAGATGGTGGTGTGCTGCCTTCTTGAACTGCTGCAGTCCATGTGGTGTGTAGGTGCACCCACAGTGATGTCAAGAAGGGATTTCCAGGAATTAGATCCAACAACTGTGAAGCAAAGGGGAATAAACTTCAAGCTGGGGTGGTGCATGACTTGGAGGGGAAGTTGCAGGTGGTAGGGATCCCAAGTGTCTGCTGCCCTTGTCCTTCTAGGTGGTAGAGCTTGTGTGTTTGGAAAGTGCTGTCGAAGGAGCCTTGGCAAATCGCTGCAGTGCATTTTGTAGATGGTATGCACTGCTTCTACTGTGCATCGGTGGTGGAGGGAATTAATATTCATGGTGGTGGATGGGGTGTCAATAAAATGGGCTCCTTTTCCCTGGATAGTGCTGAGTTTGAGTGTTGTTGAAGCTGCACTCATCCAGGTAGGTGAAGAGTATTTCATCACACTTCTGATTTGTGCCTTGTAGATGGTGGATAGGCCTAGGGGAGTCAGAAGGTGGGTTACTTGCCACCCAACCTCTGATCTGCTCTTGTAGTCACAATATTTATAAGGCTGATCCAGTTAAGTTTCTGGCCAATGGTAACCTCAGGATGTTGATGGTGGATGATTTCAGTGATGGTGTTATGATCTAGTTAGGGACCAGTAACTTTTTGTTTGAAGTAGTCAAAGTTTGAAATCCTGATTACCCACTAGGAGAATAAATCCATAAAATTCCATGGTTTTAACAAACAAAATAAGCGTCACTATATAAAGACCGAAGAGTAAAACAATCTACAATATCTATCTTATAGTCTAACATTTAGAATTAACATGAAGTAAATATGAATTAACAGGAAAACTGTGTTGGACACATCACACTGCACATTAAATGGCAGTTGCAGCCAAGACAAATCTCAAGGATTTCTCAGCAACCCAACCTGATGTCAGTGACCACTGTGAGTCACCAAAATTGAGTGAAAACTCTGTCTCCCTCACAAGGGATTTCAACTGCTCACTTTCATATTCAGTCAAAAGCTGCTCAAATTCAAACTGCCTCAACAACTGCTCACCTCTCATGGTTCAATCTCCTCTCCTGAGACTGCATTCCACAGGATTCAAAAAACCACACTCCCACCTCTGCTTACTGGCACAATTGCAGCTCTTTCACAGACTGTTAGCTTCACTAAACTGACACAATCTCTAGGCTCTCTGAATTCCAGTATCCCAGCTGCACTGAGCTATAAATGCCTACCAGTGCTCCTCCGAGCCCTAACTGTCTCCAGCACAGAACCAGCAAACTTCCATCTCTTTCTTGGCTCCCCAGGACTTCTCCTGAGCCATAACTGCACCAAATAGCTCTGTGGGCTTTTGTGTGAGCTGCAAGTCACAGGAAGTGCAACCTACAACTAATCACCTTTCAAAGCAAATGCACAGATAAATTGAAAGCAGAGAGCCTTCTCAAGTTCCCCACTTTTCCATGATGATGCAGCCTTTCAAGGTTCATTGAATGCAATTAAACTAACTGACAGGAAAATGGTGACATAGTAGTAATGTCACTGTACTAGTAATCCTGTTGGCCCATGCTAATCCTCTGGTGGGATGGACTCAAATTGCACCATGGCAACTGGTGGAATTTAAATTAATGAATAAAAGCTGGAACTGAAAGCTAGTCTCAGTGATGGTGACCATGAAACTCTCACCGATTGTCGTAAAAACCCATCTGGTTCAGTAATGCCCAATAGCGAAGGAAATCTGCCATCCTTAGCTGGTCTGGCTTATAGATGACTCCAGACCCACAGCAATGTGGTTGACACTTAACTGCCCTCTGAAATGGCCTATCAAACCATTCAGTTCAAGGGCAATTAGGGATGGGCAACAAATGTTGGCCTTGCCAGCGATGCCCGCATCCCATGAAAGAATAAGTGATTTAGCTCCAACTCCCAAACAAAACATCTTTCAGGGCTGCATTTCTTTGCAAGTAGTATAGACACCATGTCTCTGATTCTCCAGCTAAGTCTGTTTCATGGGTTCATCTCTTCAATTCTGATTCTAATAAACAAACATGAGTATCATCTGAACTGCCTTTTTCTCTTAGGTGTTCTGGCAGTCTCTAAAGCCCTGCATTTTAGTTACTTTGCCTTCACAACAACAATCTAAAGAACGAAACACTACCTCTAAAATATTAACATGAACCATGAACTAGATGTTTGTAATAATGATAATGCTGTTGAATGTCAAGGGACGATTAGATTCTTTCTTGTTGGAGATGCTCATTGCCTGGCAGTTGTAGGTGTGAATGTTTCCTACACTTATAGGCCCAAGCCTGAATATTGTCCAGGTCTGATGGCGGAGGGCACAGACTGCATCAGTATCTGAGGAATTGTGAATGGTAATGAGCACTATACAACTATCAGTGAACTTCTGACCATTGTGTTGGAGAGAAGATCATTGATGAAGCAGCTGAAGATGGCTGGACCTAGGACGCTGCCCTGACGAGATCCTGCAGCAGTGTCCTGAGGCTGAGAAGATTTGTCTTCAACAACCACAACCATTTTCCATTGTGTTAGGTATGACTCCAACCTATGGAGAGTTTTCCCTCGATTTCTATTGACTTCAATTTTGCTCTGGCTCCTTGATGCTATACTCAGTTGAATGCGGTCTTGATATCAAGGGCAGTCAGTTTCACTTCATCTTCGGAATTTGGCTCTTTTGTCCATGTTTGGACCAAGACTGGAATGAGATCTGGAGCTGAGTGACTCTGGCAGAACCCAAGTTGAGCATGGATGAGCAGGTTGTTGTTGAGTATGCATCTTTTGATAGCACAGTCAATGCCACCTTCACTCACATTGCTGATGATTGAGAGTAGACTGATGGGGTGGTAATTGGCTCAGTTGGATTTGTCCTGCTTTTTGTAGACAGGAAATACAAGGGCAGTTTTCCACATTGCTGGGACATTGCCTGTGTTGCAGCTGTATTGGAACAGCTTGGCTAGTTGTGTAGTACAAGTCTTCAGTACTCCTGCTGGGATGTTGTCCTTCAGTTCATCATTCATTGACTCCAGCTGGGAAAATATTCAAGTACCTCAGGGTCAGTCTCTAACAGGTTGATGACCAGTCTCCTAATCCCTCCAAAACTTCCACCCTATTCCTCATTGAGTGTGTGAAGATACAAAACAAACAAGTAAGTGTCAGTCTCAGCTGTGATGATCCCCATCCAATCGGTCCATTGAAATTCCTTCACTCCCTTTCCAGCTTCAAACAGGAAGAAAGGCTTTCTGGGTAAGGAGCCAGAGGGAGACATAGAGTATATGCAGCCAATGTCTAACGTAAGTCTCTAGCTTGAGGGGAATAGAATTTAGAAAAGACAAAACCCCATATTTCAATTGCTATTCAATTCTTCCACATTTGCTCTCTGATGTGAAATATTTTTTTAAAGTTTATTATTGCAGGGTCACTTACTGTAGCTGTTGAAAAGGACCCAACTCATGGTATGGTAAGTACTTGCTCAAAGAATAGTCATGATGTGATTGGCTTACAATAAGTATCTCAGCTCATGATAACAATCCAGCAAGACCTTGTTGCCAGTTGTTGTCACATTAAATCCCAATTATTTTAGTTTGCACAAAATGAACACTAGAATAAAATAAAGGGATAAGACAGTGCAGAGTAATAATCGAATCTTTCCGCTCTTGCTCTTGAATTAAAATATGTCAAGGTTGACACTTATGTGCTTGAAGCGGTGAGCTGATGTACTTCCACCTCTGATGGCAAATGAGGTAATTCATCTAAATTGTACTTTACGTAACATGTATGTGCTTGTGTTTAATAGGACACTCTGTAGCTAGCCCATGCTGTATTTTCCCTGCGAGTGTTTGTGGGACAGGAACAAGGGAGTTTTACTCTGTATGTAACCCATGCTGACCTGTGCTGGGTGTTACAATATGGAGGGAGTTTTACTCTGTATCTAACCCTCGGGCCAGAATTTTACGCCTTGCAGGCAGGTTTATGCCCGAACCGAACAGGCGTGAAATTGCGTGAGATGATGTTGAGCAAGCGGCCCAATGTCATCGCACACTTGGCAGGTGAATGCATAAGTCTGAAGAGTGCCCACTGACAATTAAGCGTGCAATTAATGGCCCAATTGTCAGCGATTTTTCATGGCCCGTTCAGCCTTATGGTTGGCAGATGGGCCGATCAGCCAAGCAGGCTTTACATTTTTGATGGAACCTCACCCAAGGGCGGGACGAAATCTCGGTTAGGATTTAAAATATAAAGAAGTATCTGGGGACTTTTATTTTAATGATGTGTGCTTTCAGGTGCTTGATTGTGCTGCCTGGACGTTTTTTGCAGCAAATTTGTGATTTATTTTATTATTTGGTGGTCTGCAGCTTCCTGAGGTATCTGTCTGCCTTCAGGGAGCTCAGTGGTAGCACTCACCAGCACCCATGACGACATTGGCACCCGCCCTCTTGCCGCTCCCAATGGCAGTGCTGAGCCTATCCCTGGGCGTGTTGCACACTGGCTGGCCGTTAATTGGCCAGCCAGTTAAGATCATGGTTAGTGGCCAATCACAGGCGGAAGTGCATTTCGCTTCTGGGCCCACCGATCGCATGCACCCGATGAGGGAAGAATTCTGCCTTGCTGTACCCATCCTGGGGGCAGTGTAGTGGAACCATTACAATGGCTGGATTTTACCAACCCTGCCAGGCGTGGTTTTGGTGGATGGGCACTTAAAACTTGTTGGGTAGCTTGGCCACTGCCTTCCCACTCACCCCCAACCTGGTCCCCAAAGTAGGGGCGGGGGGGTGGTGGGGTGGTGGTGGAGGGATGGGTAAGGTGCCCACTATTCTGCCAGCCTTCAGGCCTATTGAGGGTCATAAGTGGCAAATTATTGCCCACTTAAGGCCCTCAATCTGCCCCCACTGCCATAATATGCTGGGCAGTGGTAGGCGGGCAAGAGTGGTAAGTCCATTTTTTTAACAACTTAGGTGAAAAAGCGGGAAGGAATGGGGGGCTCACATCATTCAGGGGGTGCACTGTGTGCATCGGCGGCACCCCCTCCCCCTGCCAGATGTTAAATCTCTTTGTGCCTTCCTGCCTGGCCTTCAAAACCCTTCCCACACACTCATGCCTCTCTTTAGGGTGCCTGATCCCTCCCCACCCAAGAAGCCAGGAATTACCTGGTCTGGTGTCCATCCTTAATCTCCCTGACCTTCTTGCAGTCCTAACAGTGCCCACTACTGCGTGCTGATTGGCTGGCAGCACTCAAGGGTGCACCTCCTCCCACTGAGGGACAGAAGCCCAATCCTCAAACTTGTTAAGGCCATCTGCAGTGTGTTATCACTGTGGAACAGCCTTTTAAGAGTCAGTCGGTTTGCAACTGACTTTTGTTCTAAAGGGGCAAGCAGTACATACCCACTCACCCCTAAAATCCAGCCCAACATATTTAATTTATGCTGTCCTAGAAGTGTTTAGGGCTGTGTAGAGAAAACTTTAGTCTACATCTAGCCTGTGCTGAGCCTAACAGCACTCCTGAAATACAAATCCCCTATTTCCCAGCAAACATCTCCCTCACCTTAATGAGGATTAAGTTGAACAAGAGAGTTTATGCTGTTGAAAGAAAAAAAATCCAATATAGGTAAACAACATCAAGATGAGTTACTCACTAAATAGGTATTGTGCATTCTACCTGCAAAGCTCATTCTATTGCATCCTATGTTCACATCAAATAGAACAATGTGTTAAAGTTTAAAACAGCACTTCTCTTACACCACCTCTTAAAGCACTCATCAATCAGAGGAAAGTCTCCAAAAATGCCCAAAGGAAATGTACAGAAATGGCGGAGGTGAGTTGTTACCTGGAGTGATCCTCACTCTGCAAATAAAGACTTGAAACCTTAAAGTTAGCTTAACTGGACATATGCTTTATTAATTAGCAATACAAGCAAGTACTATGTCTACAAATTCATACCAAGGAGCATCATCAGAGGCCATGAAGTCACTTAGTCAAAGTTGTTCCTAACTTGCAGTTCTGTTAAACAAGCATTTCGTGGCATGACAATACCTGTGCTTAAAATACATCTACCTGTACAGTTTCTTTATCTACAATTGTCAGTCATCCTGATCTGAAAATGTCGCATAACTGACTTTAGCTTGAAGCTGTCTGAAATGAGGTGATTCTGAACTCTTGTTTATCATTACAGTTCCTCTAAACAGCTGACTCATTCCACACTCATTATCTGTACTACGCTTTACGCTCATTGTTCTGTGTTATTTCAGCCTCTTTAATTTTAATATACCAAGCCATTCTGCATGTAACCTTTTTCCTTCAAATCATATATGAACTATTCCATCATGCATTATGTTAAACCATTAGGTGTGGCAGGACCCTGTCCTACAATAATGTACTATAGGGATCAACCTGTTTTTAATCCATGAATGAACATTTGTAGATAACTGCATCAACTAACATGGGATTGTGTCATAAAGACCAGGATGTCTCCATAAGATCATAAGAAAAATAAGCAGGAATACGCCATTCTATTCCAGAAACCCCAGCAAGGTGATCATTCACACACTGGATTTGGATTTAGGGCAGAGAGATTTATATTTTGCCACCTGGGTGAATGGAAATGAGAATTGAGTTGTTTCTACTGGGCAATTCTCAACACCAGTTTTACACTTGGGTGGTAAGATCCAATGTATTAATGCATGTCTTACCTGGACAGGGTTAAAGAATCAATTTGAATTCATATTCTGCATTACAATGCAGTTAGCCATTCTGGAGAGTATGCAGGCCTGTGAGCAGTGGAAGAGTTCAGAATCACCTCCCACTATTTACCATGTACAATCGCATCAGAACAGTTATGTACTGGCAAGGCACTTAATACTTGCTTATCTAATCATGGGTTAGAAAAAACCCATCTGACATAATTCAGGTCTACATTATAAATAGAATATATATCAAAGTAAAACCAAAATCATTCTATTACAGATCTTAGCAGTTCAAACCATCCAGTGCTAAGGAACAAGCTTAAATCAATTTAATTGATTGGGACAAATCACCAGGATCTTAATCTGAAACTAACTTTCAGCTGACATCAGAAAAGTGATTACTGTACTTTCCTTACAATATCTGTCAATGCAAAAGTATTTATTGGAATAATCAAAGTTGCATTTCTCAACTAATGCATTCAATTTCACAAATCAGTGATGTGCAGGTTTGCTAAATACTTGATAGCATGCAACAATATGAGTCTGAGAAGAAATCATTAGCATCAATAAATCAAATCCCTTTTGAAGCATCAACATCAATTTATCACCTCATTACCTTAATTATTTCTCTCTCCAAAAATTCACATAATTAACTCGTGAGGTTTTTAATCCTGCTATCTTGAGTATTTAACATCACTACCATTTCAAAATTTGCAAAACTTCATTAGGTCACCCGAAAGGTAAATTATTCTTTTAAAAATACATTGGATTATGTATAATCTGGAGAAGGATTGGGTTTAATGGGCAGAAAGATCTTTTTCTCTTTCCACATTTTAGGAAGTTCTTTTGTTCTGTAATCTGTTTATTTCTGGATCAGAAGCTGTCAGGTAACCAAAACTATCAGTGTAATTTCCCTCTTTCTATCTGCATTCGTGTAGAATATAAAGATGGCAGTGGGATGCACCTTAAACTTTCCTCTACCTTAAATGCCTAATATTGAAATTATCTTCATTGCTGGACTCTCAAGGGCACTAATCTACACAAAGGTGCTTCACGTGGGAAATCAAACTCACATATATTTGACCTCTGTCATGATTGTGGAAATATAACTCCACATGACAGCTGTTAATTAAAAGATAATTCAATGTCATGCTGGGAAAGCTAGTACACTGAGTAAATAGATTTAAATGGTCCCAGTTGTCTTTCCTCAACATAACAATTCTTAAATCTAAAAGTGTCCTAAAATTTGCACATTAGGTCAGAACTGGTATCACTTTGGTAAATGCACTTGTGCACCATTACTCCATGATGTACCTTAACAGAGTAATTCCAGATTTATTATTAAATAAATAAGTTAATTTTAGAATAAATAAATAAAACTGTTTTCAGTGGCTGAAGGATCACTAGCCTGAGGGCACAGATTCAAGGTGATTGGCAAAAAAACCAGAGACAACATGAGGAAAATATTTTTAATGCAAAGAGTGTTCAGGATTTGGAATGCACTTCCTGATAGGGTTATGGAAACAGATTCAATCATAGCCTTCAAAATAGAATTGGATAATTACTCGGAAAAAAAATTGAAGGGAAATGGGTAAAGAGCCTGAAATTGGGTCTTACGTGAATGATTTTTGAAAAGCCAACACAGAGTTGATGGGCTGAATGATCTACTTCAACGCTATACTATTCTATGTGCTATGACTAAAATTGTGCAGAGAATTAAAGTATAGCAAGCTCGAGTGGCCATATGGTCTACTCCTGCTCCTATTTCTTATGTTCTTATGTCTTATTTTAATCAGCAAATGCCAAAGTGAAATACACTGACCTTACCTGCATTGCTGAGGGAGGAGGGTTATTAGGTGGAATTTAGTTCCTGTGATGCGAGTCCGGGCACCAGTTGGAGAACTGATGGGGGCTGCATGCCACTTCTGTGGGGGAGCCCCAAGACAATTTAAGTGCATTCAAGCACTTAACTGGCCAGTGTTGGGCTTCCCAGCAATCAAGGATCCCAGAAGGTGGAAATTCTGCCTCCAAGAGCAACTGGCCAATTAGAGACCTACTTAAAGGATTGCCACTGGATCCCTCGAGACAGGTGAGTGGGGTGGAATAGTGCTGGAGGGGGGGGTTCATGTAGGTTAGAGACAAATGCAGTGGGTGGCTTTCAGCGTTTCTCCCACTCCCTCCTCCTCTCCACCACCACCACCACCACCAACAACCCCAACCAACATTCCTGATGCCGGCTTCTTTTTATTGAGCACTGAGTGCCTGTCAACGAGGGAACCAGCTCCCTCCCTCCAGACCTTTTGAGACCACAGGTAAACACAACAGGATATTTTGGGCAGCCTTCAGGAACCGCAGAAGGCCAGTACGAGACCTCTTTGAATCCTAGAGCCACCATTCAATTCCAGTGGACTTGGATAATGGGTGTCAAGTGCACGGCTCATTAACGAGCCTAATAGGCATCCTGCCACCAGGGGGCTTCTGATGGAGGCGCATACCCTCCCACCTTCCTGTCCCAGATCTAAATTGGATTATTTTCAGGCTTCCCCATGGAGATTCAATCCGCTTGGCAGCCTAAAAATTGAGGCTGGGCAGGAACCAGCCCTTGCGTGGCCTTCAATATGCCACTTATGGCCCTCAGTTGAGGCATGAGTGTGCTTCCCATCCAGTGTAAAATCGCTGCGAAGTCTGGGCAGGCAGGAACCCGGAGGGAATCCCAACCCTGCCATTTCATGCTCTTCCATTGCCTAAAAACCCACTGGGAGAGCATAAAATTCAGGCCCTTGACATCTTTCCTTAAGTGTGACATTGAATGGGTTGTAGAGATTCAATGCTATGCGTTGATTGCAAATAGACTGGAGTAGAAGTAGGCTTGATGAGCCAATTGGACTTTTCCTCCTTCCATGTTTTCTCACATGTTATTAAATGTCTTTTTACTTCCAGATCAGAGGCTGCTTATCAACGAACATCATCAGTGCCATTTCCTGCTTCCCAGCTACAATAATATATTCTTTCAGCCTTGCATTTCCAGAAAATATTAATCTATTAATCATAAAGTTTCCTGTCTTGACATTGACGTGTTAAATTACAGTATATAGATACTAAGCCTTTTATATGCAATATTTTAAAATATTTTCTGTTTAATTTAATTTATCTGTCTTTAACACATTGCAGGGTTTGATTGCATGTTTGGCCTAACTTCTACTGCTGGCACTGCTTAATGCAGCAATCTCCATTTCAGTTTCAAGCTTCAACTGCAACGCTATGGTCCGTTGTGGTACATCAGTGGTAAGCTAAATAATGAATATCGCCGCTATGCACATCCACATGCAAATTAACTCTCTTTCCCATTTTAGAAAACCAAGCATGCATCATTGATAACTGTTGGCCACGACAGGTCAAAACACTTGTCTTAAAACCCACCCTACAGAAGTCACTGGAACGGCAGGTCAGGCAGGATATAATTCAAGAAGCCAATACGTTTCTGCCCACCTATCGTCCAGCAGAAACAATTTAAATCAACTTCCCACAATTTTTTATTGTCCATCCTCAGCCCAACATTTCCACACGATGTTAAGCCAAAAGAAAATGCTGTGAACTACAGCAAGGTTATACCAGCCAAGGCTTGAATTATAAAATGTTACCTCTATGGAAACTTTTGACCTGGCCCATCAAACTTGAAGTGGTTTGTCCTTCTCTTGCTTCTTACCTTTTTGTTTCTTTTTTCACTTATTTTAATCCTGCTCAGTCCTAAAACCACTTTCATATTCACAGTTTTCAAGCAGCAGTCTTATTAAGTTTTTAGCTGGGTCTCAGTGGGGAGCTACTTATGCCTTCTGAGCCACAAAGTTGTGGGATAAAGCTCCAGTCCAGGGATTTGAACACAAATTCTAGGCTGAGACTCCCAGTGTCCGTAGAGGGGGAGTGCTGCACTGTTAGAGGCGCTGTGTTTTCAGATGAGACAATAAACCGAGGCCCCAGTCACATTCAGGTTGATGTGGATGAAGATCTCACGGGTTGATTTTTGAAGAGGGAGCTCTCCCCAGTGTCTTGGCGAATGTTTATCCCTCAATAAACATCACTAAAACAGAATCGCTGTTCAAATGCTATTCCTGGAACCTTGCTGAGCACATATTGTCTGCCACATTTCCTAAGTTACAATAATGGCTATGGTTCAAAAGTACTTCAATGGCCGTAAAGTGCATTGGAATGCTTGCGGTTTTGAAAGGGTACATAGAATTGCAAGTTCTGTCTCATCTTAAAAGGAAATCAACATTTGTTTTTGCACTGAACCCCCATGAAAATTTTGTTTTCTGACCTCTGCACTCCTGTTTTGCTATTTAGTAACCTGCTTATTTTAATAGTTCTGTGAATCTTTAACTGCATTTGTTTATCTGTGTGTGTTGCTATGAAATAGATGGTTGGTTTTCATTAACGTCTCCTGGGATATATACCTCCTTGAACCCGTGAGCCCCTTTAATGTCATACATTAGGGAAATTTAAGAGGATATTTTTTGATAAGTCGAATTAGGGGAATAATTTCCAATGGTCAGTGGCTCCTTAAATAAAAGGTAAAGATTTGCAGACCCCACCAGAGAAATGAAGTGAAAGCTTAGGGTTAATGGTGAAAGCAGAACCCATGATAGATTTTAAATGGAATGTGGATAAATACTTTAGGAATAAACGCAGAAGAATGGAGCTAAAGGGAGACCTGCCTTTATATAGCACTTTTCATAACCACAGTACATCCCAAAACACTTTTATAACCAACCAATGCTTTTGAAGTGTAATCACTATTGCAATGTAGGGAGCACGGCACCAATTTGCAGACTACAGGTTCCCACCAACACCAGTGTAATAGTGACCAGATAATGCTTTGTAGTGATGTTGGTTGCTGAATAAATATTGATAGCTTAAGCAGAGAGCCAGCATAAATATAATTGCCCAAACAGGGAAAGGAGAATGGGAAGGGGTCCAACGGTTTTGGAGAGATGGCTGAACTATGATGAACAGACTGGCTCATTCTGCACTAAAACCTTTAAAATTCTATATATTTATAAGAACACACGAAATAGGAGCAAAAGTAGGCCATTCGGCCCCTCGAGCCTTCTCCGCCATTCAAAAAGATCATGGCTGATCTGTTTGCGTTTCGAATTCCACATTCCCATCTACCTCCAATAACCTTTGATTACTTTACCTAACAAGAATCTATTTACCTCTGCCTCAAAAATATTCAATGACCCTGCCTCCACCGCCTTCGGAGGCAGAGAATTCCAAAGTCGCACAATCCTCTGAGAGAAAAAAATTCTTCTCATCTCTGTCCTAAAAGGGCGAGCCCTATTTTTAAAACAGTGCCCCTTGTTCTGGACTCACCCACATGAGAAAACATCCTTTCCACGTCCACCTTGTCAATATTGTTCAGGATTTTATATACTTCAATCAAGTCACCCTTCCCTCTTCTAAACTCCAGTGGAAACAAGCCCAGTCTGTCTATCCTTTCTCAATAAGACAACCTGCTCATTCCAGATATCAATCTAGTAAACCTCCTCTAAACTGTCTCCAATGCATTTACAATCTTCCTTAAATAATGAGACCAAAATTGCACACAATGTTCAAGATGTGGTCCCACCAATGCCCTGTATAACTGAAGCATAACGTCCTTACTTTTATGTTCAATTCCTCTTGTAATAAAGGATAGCATTCCATTAGCTTTCTTAATTACTTGCCGTACCTCCATAGTAACTTTTTGTGATTCATGCGCTAGAACACTTAGATCTATCTGCACCTTGGAATTCTGCAGCCATTCTCCATTTAAGTAACACTCTGCTTTTTTATTCTTCCTACCTAAGTGAACAACTTCACATTATACTCCATCTGCCAGATTTTTGCCCACTCACTCAACCTATGTATATCCATCTGCAACCTCTTTATGTCCTTTTCACAACATACTTTCCTACCTATCTTTGTGTAATCTGCAAATTTAGCTACCAAGCCCTCATTCCCCTCATCTAAGTCATTGATATAAATTGTAAAATGTTAAGGCCCCAGCACAGACCCCACTTATCACATCCTGCCAATCAGAAAAACACCTATTTATGCATACTCTGTTTTCTGCCAGTCAGCCAACCTTCTATCCATGCTAACATGTTACCACCTACACCATGAGTTTCTATTTTCTGCACTAACCTTTGGTATGTCACCTTATCAAATGCCTTCTGGAAGTCCAAGCATGGCAGGTGCATTATCCACAACATATGTTACTCCTTCAAGGAACCTTGAATTTCTCTAAGTGCCCAGCTATAACTTCCTCAATGATCGATTCTAACGTTCCCCATGACAGACGTCAAATTAAATGGCCTATAGTTTCCTGTTTTCTGCTGCCCTCCCTTCTTGTATAGATAGGTTATATTTGCTACTTCTGGTCTGATAGAACCTTTCCAGAATCTAGCGAACTTTGAAAAATTAACACCAATACATCTACTAACTTCCTACTACAGTAATTAACACCACTTGAACCAACTGCTTTCAGTTAATTGTCATTCCAAGCAGTTCTCCGCTTAACAAGCTAACCTAACTTAATTGAAGGTTAGTACTATGTCAGGTCTTGATTCTTAATCTATAGTTAAAGCCTGAAAATGACTTACCTGAACATACTACATGAACCTAATTCAATAATTTCTCAGTCTCTGTCTTACTTCGGCATAGTCGTCTGTCTTCTCGCACAACCCTTACTGATTCATGTTTTTTTTCAGCCAGTTATTGTGGTGTACAACAATGCCTCAGAACAACTGATGCCCTCACAACAGTTCCATGCAATCCATGTTTGCTATTGACAGCGATGGAACATGTAAATGCTGGATAAGAACAGGTTACTGTTGAAATTCTGCTTGGCACAAGTTAATTCATCCTACAGAGCTTGGCACAATATTTTTAGAATGCATGAAAAGATTCGGGATTCTGTTCATTTTGCTCTTGAGCTGCATGTAACTCTACCAAGGCCACATATATTGCCCAAACACTAGTTGCCTTGAGAAGGCAGCAGTAGGCTCTCAATTCTAGGCTGCTTCAGAGAGCATTAAGAGTCACCCACTTACAGTGAACCAGGGTCCCATGTAGGCCATGCAAAGTAGGAGTGGGAAGTGTGTGGGGGCAGTGGGCAGGCTCCCTACCCTGCAAGAAATTGGTGAACAAATTGTATTATTCCAAGCATCCAGACGATTAATAGTGATTTATTTTTGGTGGCAGTGCATTATTTGCTAGATTTATTCAATTCAGTTTCATGACTTGCAGTGATTTCACAGCCATAACAAATACATTACTCTTACACATACCTGGTTGTCTCTTGTGTGCTACAGTAAAGAAACCCTCCATGTCTTGAGCATGAACTCTCAGGAGTGAAGCACGCTGTAAACGTACACACATCTTGGGAAATTCCATTAAAGTTAATCGGCAAACATCAGTCAAAGGTCACAAGCTATAGCACACACTGTTAGTCCAACTCATTAGCACAGCATCACCCAAACACATGACAAAATATAAAACACAACCGCACCCAATAAGAAATAGAGACCTAAAACTCGCAAAAAGCATGCAGAGTAATGTCACCTGAATGTGTGGACAAATAATGCATAGAACAACGTTACACACACATTCCAAAGGTAAACTCAAAAACTGTCATCAAGACACACTAGCAAACAGTACACAATAAACCCAAAATTCACAAGCATATTTATGCATAATTCAGGGAAACTTTATCACATGCAATACACCAATACAAACAACTCTGAAGCAGTCATAGGCCCGAATCTTCTTGTCGGCATGCAGGGGTGGGCCCCGCTCGCCGATGTGTAAAATGACATGTGGTGATGTCGGGTATGTGTCCCGACGTCACCGCGCGTCATTCCAATCTTCAGTTCGGCAGGCGTGCATCAGAGTCGGCTGCGCACCCGCCGAACTGTCAAAAGCCTATTAAGGCCATTTAAATAGCAATTGGAATAATTAACAGGGCTGCCCGTCCAACCTTAAGGTCCAGGGGGCCTTCGTATTTATCATGAAACCTCATCCATGGGCAGGATGAAGTTTTATGAAAGCTTTATATATAAAATAAAAGTTTTTATTAAAATTCATTGACATGTCCCAGCTCATGTGACACTGTCTCATGAGGGACATGTCTGAATAATTTTTTTTTTCACTATTTCAATTTTTCAAAATTAAAGCTCTTTCGCACGCATGTGACTCCCTCCTCCCCCTGCCCGCACAGGGAGCACTCAGTGCTTCTGGGTGCGTGTCACACTGGACAGGCCTTAATTGGCCTGCCCACATAAAATGGCAGCACATAGCTGTTCACAGGTGGCAATCAGCTGCTCACACGACGAGGAGAAAACTCTCCCCGTACAGACTCAAAACATTGACTCTGTTTCTCTTTCCACAGATGCTGCCAGACCTGCTGAATTTTTCCAGCATTATCTGTTTTTATTTCAGATTTCCAGCATCCGCTGTGTTTTGCTTTTATCAATACAAACATTGATACTGAAATAGTTTAACTGTGTTGTTTTTCAATGGATTTGGCTTGTATTGAGATTCATGAGCACCCTAATTTGTGTCGCCTTGCCACATTATCATATTATGGTCCTGAAAAGACAAAATATGTAATGGAAATGGAAAATGAGAATGAAATGGTTTAGAAATTAATACCATTTCCAATCAGCTTGTAACGTATAATGGAGATCATAAGGCGGGACTCCTTTTCAAATGATTGCTTCTATGGGGTTTTCTGATGTTACTATATTGTTCTGCTGTATAATAAATCTACACAAAAATAAAATATTAATTTGTTGAACCTTAAAAGTACTGGATGAAAAAACAAATTCTCAGCAAGTAGTGAAACATGATTGATTAGATTTGAACATAAGGGGACATATATCACCATGTTTTGTCTCTGCACTGAAAGGACTGTCCACTGATTGCACCAGCTCCTTTCTTATATCTGTGCACTTCTTTATTCTCTGAAATGTTTGCTGGGTCACTGAATTTTAAGCAGTATCACCATTTGAAATCTGTTGTATATTTCCATTTCCTGCTGCTCTCTGTAGTTATTTCCTAGGTTGCAATGATAATCTTAGTTCAAGATACCATTGCCACCATGAGAAGGTGCTGCATTGTTGCTGAAGCTGTCCTTTAGTTAAGACATCAATTTCCAGATTCCTTCTATCTGTTCTGGTGATTCAGCGAGAACTAACAGCACAGAAACAGGCTATTTGGGCCAATAAGTCTATTGCTGGTGTTTATGTTTTTCACAAGGCTTTCTCCCATCATAGATAAAAACAAAAAACTGTGGATTCTGGAAATCCAAAACAAAAACAGAATTACCTGGAAAAACTCAGCAGGTCTGGCAGCATCAGCGGAGAAGAATAAAGGACTCAAAACATCAACTCTATTCTTCTCTGCCGATGCTGCCAGACTTGCTGAGTTTTTCCAGGTAATTCTGTTTTTGTTCCTCCCATCATACTTCATCTTATATATGCATTAAAGATCACACAGTAATCACGGAATGCAAAGTCCATGTGGCCTATCTTAACTGATTCATCCAGAGAGATCCCAACATTGCAGAATCTTCAGTTGCTTCTTAAATTTTTCCAGCTTCATTTTGGACATGTCTCATTACCAATGAAGAGAAGCTAGTAAACTCTGACACCAAAAGAACACTGCTGACCAAGATCAGACAGAGACATTTGGGATTCCTTAGGTATGTAATAAGAAATCATGATTTAGAAAGCCTGATGTTGATGGGAAAGATCAATGGTAAAAGATGTTGAGGTAGACAAAGAGTGACTTGTCTAAAGAGCTTCGAAAACTGGATGAATGTACGACCAATAAAGATGATCCTCCTCTCCACAGCAAGAATAACATGGGCTAGGATTTCCCGGTCAGCAAGTGGGGGGCAGGGCCCACTCGCCGATGTGTAAAATGACCCGGGATGACATCAGGCGGAACTCCCGACGTCACCCCACCTCATTTAAATTTTCAGGCGGGCGGGGACTCAGCAGAATCAGCTGTGCACCCGCCGACGTGTCAATGGCCAATTGAGGCCATTGACAAAGTAGTTAACATAAATAATGGACCTGCCCGTCCAACCTTAAGGCTGGCAGGCAGGCCAGGGGTCCTAGTGGGCTTAAGAAAAAGCATCAAACCTCATCCACGGGTGGGATGAGGTTTCATGTAGGTTTTAAAAAAGTTAATAAAAGTGTAACTAAAAGTGATGGACATGTCCCAACTTCTGCGACAGTGACACATGAGGGGACATGTCAGGAAAAATTATTTTTTCTGTTTTAAAATATTTTTAATGTGGAGCTGATCTCCCTGAGGCAGCACTTAGCCTCAGGGAGATGAGTGCGCTCTCGCACGCATGCATGAAACAGCACACTCTTGGCTCAGGGAATCCACCCCCCCACTCACACAGGGATGCATAGCACTTCCTTGCAGACGTTACGCTGGGTGGGCCTTAATTGGCCCACCCATGTAAGATGGCAGCACACCCCCAATTGGGCACACTGATCAGAGGCATGCCTCCATGTGCCCGCTCCCAACAGGGGAAAATTCTGCCCATGGAGGTCCATGGTTGCTAATGCCCTCTTAGTGCATAGTAAATGAAGAGAGACAGGATCCATATCTAGAAGTTTAATCCATTTGTGGATCATTTTTTGAGAATGAGATATTTCTGATGTCAGCAGTAAGGTTCATCTTACTAGTTTCACCCAGTGTCCATTTTTATTCCAAAGGTTGAAATAAAATAATATGCTGGGTGTAACTTTATCTACAACCTTTCAAAACAATATATTTTTATTAATTCATTCATGGGATGTGGGCGTCATTGGCTAGGCCAACATTTATTGCCCATCCCTAATTGCCCTTGAGAAGGTGATGAGCTGCCTTCTTGAACCGCGACAGTCCAAGTGGTGTAGGTACACCCACAGTGCTGTAAGGGAGAAAGTTCCAGCATTTCTGCAGGAAATCTCCAAGCCTCCTTAGACAGCAGCTTCCAAACCCATGACCACTACAATTTAGAAGGACAAAGGCAGCAGGTACATGGGAATATGACTGCCTTTAAAATCAACCCTTAGTAAGTGCCTTTAGAAATATACAAACATAGAAATAGGAGCAGGAGTAGGTCATTCGGCCTATTATGCCTGTTCTGCCATTAAATATGATCATGGCAGATCCTTTATCTCAACGCCATGCTTCCACTCTGTCCTCATACCCCCTGACACCTTTAGAGTCTAGAAATCTATCTATTTCCTTCTCAAATATATTCAGTGAGTTGGCCTCCACTGCCTTTTATGGTAGAAAATTCCACAGGTCCAACTCCCTCTGAGTGAAGAAATTTCTCATCTCATCCCTAAATAGCCTACCCTGTATCCTGAGACTGTGACCCCCTTGTTCAGAGGGATACATCATTTCTGCATCCAGTCTATTCATTCTTGTCAAGATTTTATAAGTTTCAATGAGATCCCCTCTCATTCTTCTAAACTATAGTGAATACAGGCCTAGTTGACCCCATTCTTTCATACGACAACACTGTCATCCCAGGACTCAGTCTGGTGAACTGTCGCTGCACTCCCTCTATTGCAAGTATATCCTTTCTTAGTTAAGGAGACCAAAACTGCACACAATACTCCTGGAGTGGTCTCACCAAGGCCCTGTATAACTGCAGTAAGACATCCTTGCTCCTGTACTCAAGTCCTCTGACAATGAAGGCCAACATACTATTTGCTTCTTAACTGCTTGCTGCATCTGCATGCTTGCTTTTAGTGATTGGTGTACAAGGACATCACCATTTCCCAACCCATCACCATTTAAATAATACTCTCCCATTCCATTTTTCCAACCGGAGTGGATAACTTCACATTTATCCACGTTATACTGCATCTGCCTTGCATTTGCCCACTCACTCAACCTGTCAAAATTGCCTTGAAGCCTCTTAACATCCTCCTCACCACACACATTACCACCAAATTTCATGTTGTCAGCAAACTTGGAAATATTACATTTTGTTCATCCCAAACATTGATATATATTGTGAAGAGCTGGGGCACAAGCACTGATCTCTGTGGTACCCCACTGGTTACCACCTGCCACTCCAAAAAAGACCCATTTATTCCTACTCTCTGTTTCCTGTCTGTTCACCAGTTCTCAACCTATGCCAATATATTACCCCCAATTCCACGTGCTTTAATTTTGCATACCTACCTCTTATGTGGGAATTTATCAAAAGGTTTCTGAAAATCCAAATACACCACATCCAATTGTTCTCCCTCACCTATTCTGCCAGTTAGGTTCTCAAAGAGCTCCAGTAGGTTTGTCAAATATGATTTCCCTTTCATAAATCCATGTTGACTTTGTCTAATCCTGTTGATATTTTCTAAGTGTCCTATTATCACATCCTTTATAATAGACTCTTGGCATTCCCTGTTTTCTCTCTCCTTCCATTTTAAATAATGGGGTTCCATTAGCCACCTTCCAATCTGCCAGGACTGTTCCAGGATCTACAGAATTTTGGAAGATGACAACTAATGCATCCACTATTTCGATGGCCACCTCCTTTAGGACCCTGGGATATAGATTATCCAGCCCTGGGGACTTAACCAGCTTTTAGTCCCATTAATTTCTCCAGCAATAGTTCTTAGTAAAACTAATTCTCTTCAATCCCTCCTTGGTTAGACCCTTGGTTCCCTAGCATTTCTGGGAAGTTATTTGTGTCTTCCTCCATGAAGATAGAACTAAAGTAGTTGTTTACTTGCTCTGCCACTTCCTTGATCTCTATTATAAATTCTCCCATTTCATACTGTAAGGGACCTACATTTTTCTTCACTAATCTTTTTCTTTTTACATACTTTTGGAAGCTTTTACAGTCAGCTTTTATGTTCCTTGCAAGTCTACTGTCATATTCTATTTTTCCCCTCTTGATCAATCTCTTGGTCCTCCTTTGCTGAATTCTAAACTGGTCCCAATCCTCAGGCTTGTGATTTCTTCCAGCAACTTAATATGACTCCGCTTTGGATCTAATACTATCCTTCATTTATTTTCTTCTGCTCTGAAGAAGAATCATATGGACTAGAAATGTTAAGCCTGTCTCTCTCTCCTCAAATGCTGCCAGACCTACTGAGTTTTTCCAGCATTTTCTGTTTATTGCAAATTTCCAGCATCCACAGTATTTTGCTTTAACCTTATTTTCTTTATTTAGCTGTAGTTGGGACATTTTTCCTGTTTTTGCACCAGAAAGGAATGTATAACTGTTACAATGCATACATTTGTTCCTTAAATATTAACCATTGCCTATCCACTGCCATTACTTCTAATGAAGTTCCCCAATTTATCTTACCAACTCACATCTCAGGCCTTCATAGTTTCCTTTGCTTAGATTTAGTACCCTAGTTTCAGATTGGACTACTTCACTTTCCATCCTAATGAAGAATTCTATCATGTTATGGTCACTGTTCCCTAAAGGACCTCACACAACAAGATTATTAATGAATCCCCTTCTCATTGCACAATACCAAATCTAGGATAGACAGTTCCCTAGTTGGTTCCTCAACATACAACCATCTCGTACACATTCCACGGATTCATCTGCCACAATATTATTGCTAATTTGGTTTGCCCAGTCTGTATGTAGATTAATGTCACCCATGATTACTGTGGCATCCTTGTTGTATGCATCTCTAATTTCCTGTTTAATGCTATCCTCTACCTTATCACTATTGTTGGAGGCCTACAGACTACTCCCACTAATGTTTTCCGCCCCTTGTTTCTCCTTGACCCTACCCAGACTGATTCTACATCTAGATTTTCTGATCCTATTTCCTCGCTCAGTATTGCACTATTTCATCCTTAGCTAACATCACAGAGATATATTGCATATCGCTGGCTGACCACAGTGAACTGTCCAGGGAGAACAGAATGCTTGTTTTTCCAAGGTGGATCACCAACACTAGAACGATGGTAGTGCCTATTAGTTTGTGTGAAAGAGTTGACACATACACTTC
This sequence comes from Carcharodon carcharias, assembly GCF_017639515.1. NCBI lineage: Eukaryota > Metazoa > Chordata > Chondrichthyes > Lamniformes > Lamnidae > Carcharodon > Carcharodon carcharias. The sequence goes on along the minus strand of NC_054468.1, from coordinate 12,735,808 downwards.
AATCTTGTCAAAAAATCATTCACTAAATTTGTCCTTCAGTACAGAAACAGAGGCCAAAATTACAGAAGTTCTACAGCTGAAGAGTCTTATATGGAACTTTCATCTAAGTTCAGTCCTGAAGATTCATTCCATTGCTGAAGGCGATGTTGTTTTACCTTATGCTGACACCATCATCCCATTGCCTAACAAGAGCAGCCTCACCTCCTTTTCCTTTTTGCCTGTCCTTCCCATATTGAATACCCTTGGATGTTCAGTTCCCAGCCTTGGTCACCCTGCAGTCATGTCTCTGTAATCACAATCATACCACACCCATTTACATCTATTTGTGTTATTAATTTGTCTATCTTATTATGAATGCACCGCGCATTCACATACAATGCCTTTAGACTTGTCTCTTTAACGTTTTTACACATCTTTGCAGGACAACAATTCCAAGTTTATAAGAGCTTAACTCATAGCTCCCCATTAAGTGTCAGCTGTGGGTCAGATGGTACCTCTCTTCCCTTTGAGGACAGACAGTTGTGGCCCAAATATGCCCAAAACCTAGGATAATGCTTTAGTATAATACAGAAAGAGTGCTGCAGCACTGTTGAATCTGCCACCTTTTATGTGAGATGTTAAACTGGGGTCCTGACTGTCTTCTCAGTTTATGATCTTCTCCTTGTGGCCTCAGTTCTTGAATGTGCTTCAAGTGACTGGATACAGCTGAAAGTTTGATGTCTCCCTCCTCTAACTTACCTTCAAAACTTTTAGCTTGGCAGCTTAACTTCCAACCTCAACAGGCGCTTTGCTGATTGCTATTCTGCACTGGTGGAACAGCCTTGGAATTTCGTTGCCGTTCTCCAGTGAAAGATCAGTGGAAATTCTGAGAAATGATTAAAACAGCTTTTTACAGCATTCAACAGGGCTTCTGCCATCATTACAACAGGACACAAGCAGAACACTAAAGAGATTCTCTCCAATTGTTGTTGAGTTTCCTAAGACTCAGGCCCAGATTTTTTGCCAAAATGGAAGAATTTTTTTAAATGATCGGCGTAATCCAATTCCAGGATTCCCATTTCCATCCCTTTTTCTGGCAATTTTTGCCAACCCGACATAAGGTTGTAAATAGTTAGTCGCATCCTTATCAATTTGCTCCAAGGGCGACCTATCTAATAACACGCAATTATGAAAACTCAGTACAAAAGAATATGTGATACCGATAGATTGGAGTTCTCAGTCATGTCGCAGCTAAGCATCATGTCCCACAACATATCCACCCACTAACAGTCATGTAATCCTTGCATGGTGAGAAGAAAGAACAGATATTGAAAGTCAACACATAGCGTGTTCTGCAATCAATGAGGTCAAGATATTTTTGAAGCAATATTTTCATATATTATAGGAATATACCTTGTGAGGTACTGGATTTTGAGACTTGGGAAGTCCTGACAGAATGTTGGTGGAAGAGATTTTAATGCAAGGAGCTTGAAGAGGCCACCATTGCAGGTATTAGAGAAGACAAGTCTTTATTTCAGTGGGCGTGAGGGAATGTTGAAGAATTTGAAGTAAGGGGCCTTTGTAATGGATTGCATATAGGTTTTGACCTTACATTCCGAATTCAACAGGACATTAGCTTACACATCATTACTTCAGGCTGCGTGAACAGCAGAAAGGAGAATGGACTGTACAGAGGTGTAGGCAGATCTTGGCAGGAGTTGAATAAGGTGACTTTGGGTCTTCCAGTGTTTAAACATTTAATTCTCACTCATCAATGACATGGTGCTGGATCTTCATCCTCGAGGCAGGTGGCGGAAGTTGGGAAAATGACCAGCTCGGCCCACCTGTCTTAGGAGAAACTGCCAGGGAAGACAGAATTTTCATTGTGGGAGGGTGGTTGCAAGCTGAAGCCAGGCTAGCCAACCTGGGAGAATATTTGAAGACAGCCATAGGTTCTGCTAGGTGTGGAGTTGGGCAGTTTAACCATTCCTCCAGAATAAACCCCTTCACACAGGGAATCGGTTAACTGAAGCCTTTCTGAGCTGCTTCTAATGCAATTTTCTCCTGTCTTAAGTAAGGAGACCAAAATTGTACAAAGTGCACCAGATGTGGTCTCACTAAGATTCTGCCCAGCTGTAGCAAAACATGCTGACTCTTATATTCCATTCCCCTTGCAATAAACATTTGTCTTCCTAATCACTTGCTGTACCTGCATACTAACTATTTTGTGATTTGTGGACCAGAACATCCACTCTGTGCTGCAGAGTTATGCAGTCTCTCTCCAGTTAAATAATATTTTGCTTTTCTTTCCTTCCTTCCAAAATGGACAAGTTCACATTTTCCCACATTATACTCCATTTTTTTTTACACTCAAACTGTGTATATCCCTCAGGTAACCTGTCCATATCCCCTAGTGATAGAGTAGAGGGATTTGGGGGATGTGAAAATTCATACCAAATGTGCCATTCTGCAAATGTGAAGGAGTCCTTCACCGTGTATGTGGAAAACTTGGTCAAAACTGGTTGGAACAATTCACCCAACCATTTGGACAATTCATCATGTGCAGTATCAGCCATAGATAAGATGGGGCGTGGAGGGACATCACTTTTGTGTGTCTTGGGCAGCCCATTCATACATGGATGTGGCGGACAATCTCTTTGTTTTCACTGGTTGATGACGTGACCCAGAGGATAATAAGACTTCTAAGTCTTAAATAAAACCTAAATTTTAACATACTTTTCCCAAATTTAAACAGATGAAAAATACCTCTAATTTAATTAAATTATAGATCTTATCTTAATATTGAACCACAGTCTAGAAAATGGTGAAATACTGAAAATGGTGAAAGAAATTGTATTTTTTATATTAAAAATGGCCCAGAAAAGTTGTATATTCCCACAAAGAAAGAGATAAAGCTGTAGAAAGCTTTATATCTCATCCTGTTTCTTTCTCACCTCTTCTAAAAACAGTGGTTTGTTTTTTTCCAATAGCAATGTCACTTGTTACAAAGAAAGGCTTCAGATATGGAGTGTTAACAGTGTTTCTTTCTCTGCAGATGCTGTGAGATATTGGGGATTTCCAGTGTTTTCAGATTTCCAGCATGGCAGTAGTTTGCTTTTGCACATGTGATAGTGCACCTGCCAGAAGTCAACAGAGAGCCTAATGTATTTTTGCAGGACAGTAAGTTTAATGAAAAATTTAGGGACATTTAATTCTGGTAATACCTAATACTTCAAAATACCATCATCATCAATCCATATTCTTATAACACTGGAAATGTGTTTTTTTCTGTGAATATGCATCAACCTATCTAAACCCATAAAGAATAGGGTTCTTCTATGAAAGGCGTGAATCCATTTAATATTCATAGCCAATGGGATTCCATTGCGTATGGCAATCGACCTATCTAAAATCCACAGAGAATTGTGTTCGCATATAAATCAGCATCAACCCACTCAATAATGACAAAAGGAAAATCACAATGGCTCACTGATCGCAAGTTACCTAAGAAGGAAAGGTAACATATTTTATACCAGAGCAAAGAAAACATTCACAATTTACTGATAATAAACTCTATTGAAACTAAAGTGCTTAAACTGAGTCAAATCCGAAATGAAATGTCTTCCCATTAATATTAATTGTTAATGGCTAAACTGGGGCATACTATGTCATGGAAGTCTGACAGCTCATGTTTCTCTTTGGGGGTGGTAGTAAAAAATAGGTGATATCAGAACTGGTTCCCATTATATATGTCTTCTGATTTTCATTTCTATGGAAGACTTGGCCCTGTTAACCTATGGCTAAGCCATCTACAGTTTTGACATTTGGAGTGTTGTCCCTGGGAATGTCTGTACAAGTCTAATGTAAAATGACAGGTTATAATTTTTTTAAATTTCACAAAGAATCTGTTTTATTTTCAGTTAAGCAGATCTGTAATAGATTGAACTGCAGCTTTCTTATTTCCAGACTGCAACACCTACGGCTACATAGCAACTGATGCCCAATGAATCATCCATCACACTACATCTCCGAATCAGAAAGGTGTTTAATCATTACAGTCACCTGTTGCAGAATAGTACAACTGTATTGGGGGGGGGGGGGGCCGGGGGGTGGTGGTGGTGTGGTGGGGAGGTCTATAACCATAGTCACATGGTCACCATTACAGAAATCAGTTTTTAAATGTAATTCCAGTTTGATTAATTTAACTAAATTTAAGTTATTCAGATGCCCAAGACTGAGTTCCTTGCAGGTTGTTTTGCTAGTGCTGTTGGGGAGGATTTAAACTAACTCAGCAGAGGTGTGGGAATGAGGAGAGAATACTAGAAAGTAATACCAGAGTGCATGGAATGTTGGGAGAGGCAGGTAGTACTAAAATAAAGAATAGTAAGTTAATAGATGGAGTCGGAGTAAGGGAGCAAGTAATGAAGTCTAAATCAGGGTTACACTGCATGTATGTGAATGCATAGAGTATAGTTAATAAAATTGGGGAGCTACAGGCACAGATTGCCTTGTGGGATTATGACATTGTGGTGATAACGGAGACCTGGCTTAAAGAAGGGCTGATCGCGGTGCAAAATATTCCTGGTTACAAAGTGTTCAGAAAAAATAGGAAAGGGAAGAAAGGAGGAAGGGTGACATTTCTGGTTAAAGAGAATATTGCAGTACTAGAGAAAGAGAATGTGTCAGAGGATTTAAAGTCTGAATCAATTTGGCTAGAGCTAAGGAATAAGAAGGGTGCAATTACATTGCTCGGTGTAATATATAGACCACCAGCTAGTGGGAAGGATAAATGGGAACAAATCTGCAAGGAACTTACAGAGGGATGTGAACATCATTGATTAATTATAATTGGGGACCTTAATTACTCAGTATATAGATTGGGATAATGGTAGTGTAAGGGACAGTGAGGACAAGCATTCCTAGATTGTGTTCAGGAGAATTTCCTACAGCAGTATGTGCCCAGTCCAACAAGAAAGGAGGCACTGCTAGACCTGGTTCTTGGGAATGAGGTGGGCCAAGTAGATCAAGTGACAGTGGGGGAACATTTAGGGGACAATGATCATAAGGTTGAGGATGACAGTGAAAAATTACATTGGTCAATCCCAGAGTAAGAATAATCAACTGGTGGAGTATGGACTTCAGTGAGGCAAGGGCAGAGCTGGGCTGGATGGGAACCAAAGATTGGTGGGAAAAACAGTAGCTGAACAATGGGCAACCTTCAAAGAGGAGATGGTTTGGGCACAGTCAAGGTTTGTTCCCTCAAAAGGGAAGGGTAGGACAAACAAATCCAGAGCCTCATGGATGATAAAGAAGATAGAAATTAAGTTAAAGAAGAAAAAGTGTGCTTACAACAGGTGTCAAGTAGCAAATACAACTGAGAATCAAGCTGAATACAGAAGGTTCAGAAGGGATGTGAAAAGCAAATACGAGAAGCAAAGAGGGATTATGAAAAAAGACTGGTAGCTAACAGAAAAGGAAATCCCAAAGTATTCCAAAAGCGCATCAACAGTAAAAGGATGGTAAAAGGAGGAGTAGGGCCAATTAGGGAAGAAAAGGGGATTTGCACATAGAGGTAAGCGCCATGGCTGAGGTGTTAAATGAATACTTTGTATTTGTCTTTACCCAAGAGGTAGATGCTGCCCAGGCCATAGTGACAGAAGAGGAAACTCAGTCACTAGAAAGGTTTAAAATTGATAAGGAAGAGGTATTGGATAAGCTGTTGGTACTTAAAGTTCATAAGGCACCAGGGAAGCATCCAAGACTATTGAAGGAAGTGAGAGTGGAAACTGCAGAGGCACTGGTAATAATCTTTCGATGTTCCCTGGATTCGGGGGAGGTGCCAGAGGACTGGAGAATTGCAAACATTTTTCCCATGTTCAAAAAAGGTTGTAAAGATCTGCCCCGCAATTACAGCCCAGTCAGTTTAACTTGAGTGTTGGGGAAGCTTCTAGAAACAATTATTCAGGATAGAATTAATAGTCACATGGAAAAAGGTGGATTGATTTGGAAGTGTGAGCATGGATTGGTTAAAGGGAAATTGTGCTGAACTAACTGGCTGGAGTTTTTTGAAGAGGTAACAGAGATGGTTTTTTGAGGAAAAGGCCATTGATGTGGTGTATATGGATTTTCAAAAGGCGTTTGAAACAGTGCCACACAACAGACTTGTGAGGAAAGTTATAGGTCATGGAATAAAAGGGACAGTAGCAACATGGATACAAAATTGGCTGAGGGATAGGAAACAGAGAGTAATGGTTAATGGGTATTTTTTGGGCCGGAAGAAGGGGTCAGTATTGGGACCCTTGCTTTTCCTAATATACATATAAATGATCTAGACTTTGGTGTGCAGGGGACAATTTCAAAGTTCGTGGATGACATAAAACTTGGGAGAATTGTAAACTGTGAGGAGGACAGTGTAGAACTTCAAAAGGACATTGACACATTGGTGGAGTAGGCAGATAGGCAGCAGATGAAGTTCAACACGGAGAAGTGTGAGGTAATTCACTTTGATACAAAGAACATGGAGGGACAGTACAAAACAAAGGGTATTATTCCAAAGTGTGTGCAGGAGCAGAGAGAACTAGTTGTATATGTATATAAGGCATTAAAGGTGGCAGGACAGGTAGAGAGAGCTGTTTCTAAAGCATACAGTATTCTAGGCCTCATTAATATGGGCATAGAGTATAAGAGCAGGGAGATTTTGATGAACTTATACAAGACATTGGTTAGGCCTCAGCTGGATACTGTGTACAGTTCTGAGCGCCCCACTATGGGGATGATGTGAACACATTGGAGAAAGTGCAGGAGAGGTTTACGAAAATAGTTCCAGGAATGAGACACTTCAGTTATGAGGAAAAATTGGAGAAGTTGGGACTGTTTTCTTTGGAGAGGAGAAGGCATAGAGGAGACTTAGAAGTTTTCAAAATCATGAGGGGTTTGGACAGAGTAGGTAGGGAGAAACTGTTCTCGCTCGTAAACAGATCGAGAACTAGAGGGCACAGTTTTAAAGTGTTTTGCAAAAGAAGCAAATGTGAGGTGAGAAAATACTTTTTCATACAGTGAGTAGTTAGGGTCTGGAATGCACTGCCTGGAAGTGTGGTGGAGGCCGGTTCGAATGAGGCATTCAAGGGGGTATTGGATGATTATTTAAATAGAAACAATGTGCAGGGTTGTGGGGAATTGGCGCTTGGTTAAAATGCTCAGAGAGCTGGTGCAGACATTATGGGCCAAATGGCCTCCTTCTGCACTATAACAATTCTGTAATTTGAGCTTTCTCCATCTCATTCACCAAAACCTTTGGATCGATAATCCAGTAACATAATCAATATTCTAAAGTTCCCAAAGGGATCCTTCATAAACCATCTCAGATTCATAAAGAAGCACAAACTGAGGGATAGCCATTCAGTGGCATGCTTTAAAGAAATTGTAACGAAAATTGGGTGTGTAAAATGGGATGTCATTTTGCTATGACCATTTCACCTTAATATTTATGACCAGTTTCACTCCTTACATATTTGGGCCTGCAGTCTCTCTGACAATAAACCTCCTTCAGCATCATTGCCTGTACAGGACACCCAGTGTCCCTGTGTTTGAGGGTTCTTAAAACTATAGGAGGTAAATCCCATCCTCATTTCATCGGTAATGAATTAGTGGAACAGACCCACTGTCAGTTATAAAAAATCAGCCAATATTTATTTCCACTGATGTCTAACCTGTGTCTAAGCTCTTTAGAGTTTGGGTATTTGAAGTCCTTTCATCGGGAGTGAGTTCTCATTCCCTAGGTAATCTAATTTAAGGTACCTGGTCAACAATATTTTAAATTTCGAGTCAGATTTGAAACAAATTGAATTGAAAGTACCTCCAATCTCGCAAGTATATATGGTTTTTGACTTTTTTTTCATGTGGCTGTATTCTAAATGAGAGTGTTCTTAAAATTAATTCACAGGATGTGGGTGCTATTGGCACGCATTTATTACCCACCCCTAATTCCCTTGAGAAGCGAGTGGTGAGCTGTATTCTTGACAACTGAATGGTTCACTAAGCCTTTTCAGAGGGCAGTTAGGAGTCAATTACATTATCGTGGGCCTGGAGTTACATATAGGCCAGACTGCATAAGATATTGTATTTTAAAATCTGTTCTGACTTTTTCTCAATAAAGCAAATTCACAATTGAATTTTCTCTATCATTTCCAATCCTATACAAGGAGCAGGGATGAATTTCCACATTTGGCAGGCACAACTGAACATGACTGGGTTGCGAATTCTTTTTGAGTTGAAGCCAGAACATTGGGATTAGCGAGTCCTGCAAATGTGTCATGGGAGAGGAGACTTAGTGGTGACCCACTGGTGACTGAAGACACTTGAGGAAGAATATAATGTTTGTATAGTCAAGCTGAAGGTTGGAACAGCAAGAATTTTGCTGGTATATGTCGCTCACTCCTGCTCTCAAAGAAATGATGAGTTATTGGCCCATTACGTCTGAGCTCCCAAGCATTAGTTTTAGGGGGTATCTCAAAGATGCGCTGGGCAATTCCTCTGGGAATTTCCCAGGTAAAGGTTTGCATGGCAATTGCCCGAAAGTGCACACTTCCTCTGGACAATTGTGCTGCGCTGAGAACCATCTGAAAATGTGGTTTAAACTGCAAACTTCAGATGGTTCCTCCACTAAGAACAGTTACTCAGAAAAAGTTAGAAGAATTAAAACCTCTTCTAACTTCTGGGTAACTATGGTAAAGATCCAGACCGCCCCCCCGAGACGCCGCCCACACCCCCGACCTCCACCACCCCCCACCCCCCAACCTCTGACATCCCCCACCCCGAACCCTCACCCTCCCCCCACCCCCCGACCTCCAACACACCCTACCCCTTGACACCCCCCACTCCTCCCCCGACCTCAGGCACCCCCCCCCCCCCCCCCAACCTGGGACACCTCCCTCCGCCCCCCAATCCCGCGCCTTCCCACGGACTTCCGACACCGCCCCCACCCCAACCTGCACATCTCCGCTGTAGCGGGAAGGAAGGGAACGCTTCCTACTTTCAGGGTTGATCGTTTACAGCAGCAAGTCCTCACTGGGAGTCGGGGGAGCGGTGTGATTACTGATGGGAAGAGCTGGCGTGGAGGGTCCATCTCCCGTTTGTATCACCCGAACAGATGGACGGGGAATTTGGGGAACTGATGCACTGAATCAATTCGGGGCAAGGATTGATTATAATGACCATTGTTTGTGGTTGACATTCCCAACGAATGGAGCAGGGAGCGCGGTTGAAATCTCAGGTGCCCACGCGGTTTTGCGATGAGAAAACCATCGGCCGATAATCCTCCGGGTTATGATGATGTCGGGGCAGTGAGATTGATTCAACAACATGTCTCAGTCTTTGCCACTTAGCAACATGAGTGCGGACACACGGTAAGGGGAGAATCCATAAATGGGCCCTCACCCCCGTTCACCAAACAATATCATCCCGAAGGATGGTCGGGACAACATCCGATCCCTTATCCAACAAGGTGTTGTTAGGACGGGCACTTTCCCCATTAACTCGCCCATTTGACCTGTAAAGAATCCGTATAGCAGTTGGAGTCTGACTCTCGATTACCGCAGATTTACCTGTTACCCCGACTGGATCTGAATATTTCTCTATACTGTGAGGAGCATTTCGTTTAGATCAATACAAATTTGCATTAACATTTGAGGGTCAGAGTTCAATCCTTTACAGAGAAAATGCAAATTGTGAATCATTTTATTGAGACAAAGTCAGAATAGCCTTATATGTATAATAAACTCAAGCGGCGATTTACACTTTAAAGTTGATTATCTACTTCCCATCTTAGTTCCGGACAGAAGAGCACACTTTTTGTATCGCAGTTTTCGGTCTTTTTGCTCCATCCTCCTTATTTTCATTAGTTTTTTTTTCTTATAACTGTCTTCTGCTGGTTCTCCAACATAGCAAACCCGGTCCGCGACTCTTCCCTTATGTTGGCCCTCATCCAGTTTACCCTGCTGAGGCGTCCAATCAAAATTGTACTTGTACATTTCACTGCACATTCACTCATTTCTTGACCAACTAAGTGTTCGAGCACGTGTATTCACTTCCAGGGGAGCTCCTGCAATTTGCACTGTAAAATATTGAACAACATCATGTTTCCTCAAGCCTTACTTAAGATTGTTTTACAATTGGGTTACATCCGCTACAGGTTTTACCTTAACACAAGCAGTTTTGAAGTTTGGACTTGTTTCCTATGATTCCCTCTTATCTTAACAATAGTTTGCTTAAATATTAGCGCAGATCCATGTATTATACAAGGATATATAGGGGAGAATTTCATGGGCAAGTTATAAGATGTAGAAATTATTAGTCTATAGAATGGTAAATACACAAACATTTTTAAAAATATGAAATCACATTTGCAACTTATTTTACACAATATTTTACACAATTACAACCATTTTTTACGTGTTTCTATCCTAAATTGCAAAGAAATTCAATGAAACAAGTGGGGCTACAGCTCCACAAGGGCGGATGTGTTAACCAGGGGCAGGTTTGCAGGTGGGGGAGACAGTAAATGTTTGTGGGTGACCTTCCCTTCAGCCCCGAACATCGGCACGATGTTAGTGGAGGCCGGGGGCGGTCCGCCCGCCCTTGCGCCAACTGAGGCCCTTTAGTGACCAATTAACTTTTCGGTTGATGGGAGGAGAACGGGAGAACGGGAATTGGGGGGCGGGTTCTGGCAGGAGAAGCTTGTTCGGGCAAAGGGAAGTGGATAGGTCCCTATTTCACAGGCAGCCTTTTGTTATCGGGATTCCCCCCCCCCCTCCCTCTAAATCTGCTGCCCCACCCCCACCCCGCATTTTCCCTGCCTCCCAACCTTAGCACTCGGTCGGCTGTCTCCCTTGCTCTTTTCCCGGCCCTGCTAGAAACCTTCTTCCCAGACCCCTCCCTTGCATCCAGTTCCTGGCTCTTTGACTGGGTGCAGTTCCAGCAATGGCCACCACTGCCGGCGGCACTGCTGGGACCAGAGAGCCAGCGGCTCTCAGAGGCAGGACTCCTTCCCCAAAATGGGGATGGAAGGCCCATATCCAGTTAATTATCAAACCTCAGAAGGTTAAATGTCTGCAGATAACCATGGAGTAGGGATAAATTCCCTGCCAACTATTTCAGTGGTGGGTGTGGCAACCGCTGGAACCCATTAAATCTGCATCAAGGATGGCAGATTTCCTCACGGAAGGATCATCAGTTCACCAGATGGAATTTTGAAACCACCTGGTAGTTACTTGGGCCAGGATTTTACAGTTGCCATGCGGGGGCAGGCCCAACACGCACCCGCGTAAAATGATGCACGATGATGTCGGGCATGCGTCCCATCACCACGCACCATCACGATATTTCAGAAGGCAGACGCGCTATGAGTTCAGAGGCGTGTCCGCCATTAATTAACGGGCCAGTTAAGGCCCTTGAGGCAGCAATTGATTTCCATTTTACGCAGCCCGTGCCACCTTCAGGTCATCGCATGGGTGCAACGAGCAGGCGGGTAGGCCACATTTTCAAAAACCTCATCCACAGGTGGGATAAGAGGGGTGAGTGGGCTCACTAATGCGAGTTGTTAGAACTTCCGATTATTACTTACTGCTACTTGCTTGTGTGAACAGGACAACTTCATTTCGCTTCAGAGCTGCTTTTACAGAAATAACAGACCTCAGTTAAGGACGCCGGAGGAGTCCTAACACTTGGGGCCTTCCAGGTATCAGACAGCCTTCCCTTTCCCTGGGAATGGGGATTGTGGTCTCCACTGGAGGCACCTCCTCTGAGGAGGAAGAGAGGGACAGAAGGGGGTACGAGGCCAGGTGCCCCTATTCAGCCTCCAGGAGAGCCACCTGTGGGAGGAGAGGTGTAGGCACAAGGGGCGCAATGCCAACAGGAAGTCCAAGGCGGAAGGGCCACAGGAGATGTCACTATCCTGCTGCCAGGGTTTACAGGTGGTGATGCAGCTACCTCAATATGTCTGAGGTTCAATGCCGAAGGAGGCTCCGCCTCTCAAAGGAAACAGTGACCTCTATCTGTCAGATGATTGGCCCTGAGATCAGCTCCAACTGTGTGGGTGGGCACCCCAAGCCAGTGGCACTGAAGGACATGGCGGCCCTCAACCTCTATGCCCCCAGTTCTTTCCAGGGTTCACTGGGTGATCTTTGTGGAGGCTCCCAATCAGCTGTCCACAGTTGTGTCAAGCTGGTGACAGATGCTCTGTTCAGGCATGCATTGACTTTCGTTCACTACCACACAGACAAGGCCAGCCAGGCAGAGTGAGCCAGAAGCTTTGTCCTGACTGCTGGATTCCCCTGTGTTCAGGGTGCAACTGACTGCACACATGTGGCCATCAAGGCGCGAGCAGGTGAGCCGGGAGCCTTTGTCAACAGGAAGGGCTTCCACACCATGAACGTGCAGATAGTGTGTGCAGGATGCAGATTCTGCATGTCTGTGCAAGATACCCAGGCAGCTCCCATGATGCTTACATCCTGAGACACTCCCAGGTGCCGAGGCTCTTCAGTGCTCCAGCCCGGCTGGATGGATGGCTGCTGGGGGACAAGGGCTAGCCCCTCAAAAGGTGGCTCTTGATGTCTCTCCGCCACCCAAGAACAGAAGCTGAGCAGTGGTACAATAGGGGCCATGCCCCCACAAGGGCTGTGGTAGAGAGAGCCATTGGTCTTTTCAAGATGCGCTACCGATGTCTGGATCGCTCAGGGGGCACACTCCAGTATCCCCCAGATCGTGTGTCACTGATAGTCGTAGCATGCTGCACTTTCCACAATCTGGTGCTGGAAAGGGGGGACACAGTGGAGGAAGAAGATGTTGACATAGCTGCTCTGGCAGCAGACGATGAGTCCAGTAGTGAGTCCGAGAACGAGCATGCATAGGAGAATGCTGAGGGGTTAGATGCTGACCTTGGCAACTTCCAGGGAGGCAGGGACACCGGGAGGCTTTGATCCAAAGCTCCTTCAGCTAGCCTACCAAAGATGAACCATTACCACATGCCAGGGCTGCAGGATCCATACTTGATACCTGACAGCAACATTTACTTGGTGAACAACATGGACTATGTGCCATTTCAATAAAGCTCAATGACAAACAAGTCACTCATAACATCATGGGTTCCCCTTCACCAGCAGAACTAATGAAGTACCCAGAGGCTTATTGAGAACAAACACATTTACTGCTTTGCAACCTGGCATACATAAATCGAAGTAAATGAAAAGGTGTTCAACATCACACTGACTTAAAAAGAACTTAAAAGTGTGACAAAAGAAAAACACGAGTGATAAGCCCGTGATGTGCAGAAGGTAATTTATGTTCACGTTTGTGGGTGCTATGTCTAGGTGCTCCCCACTCACTGGCACTGGTATTGGAGCCAGCCTGTTTACTCTGCTGTCCTCTTGGCCTTGCTGACCTTGGCAGGCATCCTCCGGCCTGTGGAGCCTGTGCTGGCCCCGCCTGGTGCGGCCAGTGGCACAGCTGGCATTTCCCCAGTCGCCGAGCCTCATCAGATGCCACCGTCACTGGCAGAGGGATGGAGGGGCTGCTGCCATCAACCGGAGTGCCCTGAGAGGAACCTGCAGAGACAACAAGCAGCTCGTGTGCCAACGTCAGGTCGCTTTGGACCCCTGGCTCACCATTGATGGATGGGCACCTAGCTGGGATACTGGCTGCCCAAATCATCTCCCACACTGACACTGACCACCTGAGGTCATTGCTGCTGTGAGGGCTTGCAGGTCCGAGCACATTCCCAGGAAGCCCTGACTGATCTCCTGAAGGAGCCTCTGCTTGAGAGTCGCCACTCTCTCCATGGAGGAGGCATTGCGCTGAGCTATGAGGGTCATTGCATTGCTCATGCTCCGCATGGACTCCTCCATCCCAGAGATTATGGCACACAATTCCTCATGTATCTCCACCAGACCCTCCCACACACCCTGCTGGACTTCCAGCATCTGCTGCCTCAGGGACGACTCCAGAGGCACATCATCAGCCATTGACTGAGCATGTTCCTGGTCCCCAGCAGTCCTTCAACTGCCAGCACCCTGGGCACTCTCTGCCTGCACCTCAAGCAAGTGTGAAGTGCCCTTGCCACTGTGCACCAAGATATTAACCAACGATCTTATTCCCACCGAGGTGCTGGTATCTGTGCTGGTGCCTGCTCGGCTGAGAGGGTGTGAAGTTGGTGCATTCAAATCATCTGTGTCCTCAGGGGTGAGCAGCGGACCTTCAGGCTCCTGAGACTGAGGGTGTTCTGGTGAGCCTGAAAGAAAGAACAAGGACATGTGATTAGTTGAAGTAGTTACACTGTTAATGTGCATGCCTGGCTCCCGGATCCGGGTGCCCTTATCTTTCCATTATCATTGGGGATTCCATGTTGGAGGCTGAAATCAATATCCAGTCAACAGCGGAATGGTTGCAATGACAGACATTCTGACCTCAGTGCACTGCACTCTTACTTCCCTCACCATGGCCGGTTGATCTCTCCAGCCGCTCCAGCTCCAGTGCCTCCTGCTCATATCTGGTAAGGATTAGAAGGTGGGGTGGCCCTCCGCCAGTCTGCAGCCTCTCTGCCTTTTTGTGGGCTGTCTTCTCCTGAAAGGAGAGAAGAGCATTGATTAATCAACCCTGTACCTGCATTGCCACTGCAGCTTTACCACCTCCACCCAAGGAGAACCTTGCAGGGCGCAGCCAATTCGTGACCAGAGCCGCAAAAGACTCATTCCAAACAGCTAGTTTTTTTTTAATTCCAGCTTTATTTAATTAACTGAATTTAAATTCTTCGGATGCCACTGTGGAAAATGAACTCTAATTTCTGGCTCATTAGTTCAGTAATATTATCACTATGCTACCATTCCTGTTCTCAATGAGTTATCCTTTCAGGACACAGTTCAGATTCAAAAACAGTGCAGGCTGCTGTGCTAAGGCTGCCATTGGCTTTCCTTTGCACATCAGTCATGTGCTGCAGTTGAAAGGGTTAAACAATTTTAGTTATAAGCATCCTTTAGTAAAAGTAAAATATAAGCATAAAGTGGAACTGGAGATTCGCTGATGTATTTTGACAGAATAAGGAAGGAGACAAACAAGCTAGTAGAACAAAGCCAGGGAGAGGGTGTTGAAGTCAAGGAGGCCCAGGCTCCTGCACAATCAGCAAGATATGGTGGTCTTGCATGGATGAGAACAATGTCTGGTGTAACTCTTTTGGAGTTAAACTAAATTAAACTAAATTAACCAAATAAGGGATAAATCAAGCACAGCTCCTAATTCAGGTCAGCTGTAAAACTAAGGACAAAGTTTAAAGGAAACTCACAAACTTTAAACCAAAATGTGATTAAGGCGGTCAACAAAACACCCCCATCCCCGTGGTGCCCACCGAGCACGGAAGGCCTCGAGAGCGCCGGCAGACACCACGTGCTCCCTCTCCAGGGACACCCGGCCGCGAACGTAGCCGCGGAAGAGGGACAAACGTTCGGGCGGGACTCCCCCATCGATCGCCCGCTGCCTGGACCTGTTAATGGCCAACTTGGCCAGGCCCAGGAGCAGGTTCACGAGGAGGTGGTCCTCCTTCCCGACCCCCTTCCGCACCGGGTAGATCAGGAGCGTGGGGCTGAAGTGCAAACAAAACATTAATAAAAGGTTTTTTAAATAACTAAAAAGGGAGTGCAACCTACCACACCCTATGTAAGCATGGTCCACAGACTCCACAAGACCACAAAAAGGGCAGGTGTCCTGGGAGTCCGCGAACCTACACATTCTACGATTACAATGTCTGGTGTATGTGCACACGAGAAATATGTGACCAAAGTCAGAGACATCTGTTTAAGCATGTGATTGTAAGTTGACATGATTAGAATATTTGTATGCGAGTCAAGGTGTATTAAGGAGGAGCCACTTGTAAATTTTTAGAGTTTGGTCTTGGACTTCCCCAGGCTGTCTCTCCCTCTGTGTGCTTGAATAATAAACGATCGGAAGGTGCACCTGAGTTTCCTGGTGGTTTGTCAAGGCAAATTACAACAATTAGCTCTGCGAGCAGGGTCCCTGTACCGGATCATCAGAACGACACTGCAAACGGGTGAAACAAAAACAGAATTACCTGGAAAAACTCAGCAGGTCTGGCAGCATCGGCGGAGAAGAAAAGAGTTGACGTTTCGAGTCCTCATGACCCTTCAGCAGAACTGACTGCAAACGGGTGAGCTAGTTTATCTACCTCCCGCAGATAGAGCGGTGAGCCTACCCAAGTAAAGGCCCGGCCGAGTATCCAAAGAATCTGAAGGTGAGAGAGGATGCTGAACCGCTGGCAGATTAAAAGCCAAAGCTGCGCACCTAGGTCAGGCCGCACGGAAAAGAATAGGCCAAAGTCGCGCAGGTCGGGAAACTAGGACCACCGAGGACGGGCAGAAAACGGCCTCGACCGCGGACCAGAAGACTCGATTACGGGGTTCGTAGCAGCACATCAGAAAAAGGTTATTAAGAAAATACGAAAGGATGCGTGTGACCCGAAAGGTCCCCCACTGAATGTTTGGTAAACAGCTCAAAAATGAATTGATCTAAACTGTTTGTTCTGGAGGGAGAAAGAAAGAGAGCGAGAAAGGGGTACCCCTAGTGGGGATTAATAAGCAGCGACAGGCAAGAGCAGAGAGATGTGAGCTTCAGCCGTTTTGATTGTCCCTATAGGTGAAACCCTGAATATCTCTTTATTCCTGCCCAATGCTACTTGAAGTTTCGTTTAGAGTGTGAAAGTTTGAAGTTGTTAAGATAAATGTTATAAGAATGGAAATACATACCTTTATATATGTGTGTGTTTGTGTGCAAGGAAGAATTTGTACGTGTTTTATTGTGTTTTCTTTCCTCAACTGTCAGTTGTGTGTGGAGTTCAGCACTTTAGAGTCAAAAGCCTCATATTAGGTTAAAAGAAAAGTATATTCAAACATCCCAATGTTTTGAGTAAAGGTTTGAGTTGAGTTTTCTGGTAAAAATTGCAATTCTAAGGTATTATAAAGATAAAACAGGATTTTTCTTTGTTTCAGATGAACCAGCCTTTGCACCACCCCCTCGCGGACTAGCAGGGAGTAACTCTTTCCACCAGCTTCCAGAATGATTGGGATTGATGAATTAATTTTAATTCATACGAATTGGTGTTCTAAAAATTCTGAGGAAAAAATTGCCTGAAGTTCAAGAAGATTCTAAGAAAACCAAAAACCATAAATACACAGTCTAGGTGGTTACTATGGATAAAAGGGTTTTTTTTTGAAGAAGAGATGAATTAAATTTGAAAGGAAATCTGCAGCCCAACAACACTGTTATTTGAATTTGGGACAATCTTGAGAAGTGAAAAGTGCAGTGTAATTTAGCATGTTACTTTTGAATAACCAGGATGGTATCCAAGATAAAGAAATGTATGTTGATAAACATGTGGGACTTTAATCTGGACACAAGTTAGTTTAATTTTGATAGTGTAAATTACAGTTCTTACAAAATTTAAAAATTTGAGGTTTAGTTCCCAAAAAAGTTCTCAAAAGGGAATTTTTATTTGACAACAATTGACACTAATTTGAATGCTGTAAGCTTTTGTATTTGTAAGCCTATTCCAAAAATATAAAGTTAAGCTCAAGACCTTGAAAATGTTTGGCAGAAATCCAATTTTTGGCAGAGTTAATGAATCTGGGATGATTTTAAAATGAAAACGAGTTCAGACACAATCTAGTGAGTTAATTTTGAGAAAATAAAATGTTGGTTGAGGAGAAGAAGATAAGGGAGCAAATCACATTAATGCTTGGAATCAAATAGAAATGTTTGATTTCTGTTTTAAAAAGGTTATGAGAGCACTTTATTGGACTGTAAATTCCTAGACCACCTGAAGAAAATAAGATGTTAAAGGCAAAATGCTGTGGATGCTGGAAATCTGAAACAAAAACAAAAAATGCTGGAAAAACTCAGCAGGTCTGACAGCATCTGTGGGGAGAAAGACAGAGTTAATCTTTCGAGCCCTTATGACTCTTCTTCAGAACTATATAAAATGGGATATGTAAAAAAAAGCTTTGAAAAAAAGTCTACACCATTGAAATATTTCTCCTATAAAATGTTCCAAGTCCATATGAATCTTCTTCAGATAAGACGGTAGCTATTGCATGTGTTAAATGGCATGAGGAAATAATTAAGGGTAGGAGATAGAGTTAGGGAAAGAGGATAATCTGGCCATCACCTGAGACTTTGGAACTGCACAGGGGGAGATAAGCAAAGATCTAGAGACAGAGGTCCCAGTTGACATGGAATGGTTAATATGGCCTAAAGAATAAGGGAACATTTCAAACAATCAAGGCAATGGAGAAGCTGACCTTAAGAGAATCTTAGGACGATCATGGTCAGAGGGAGTAAAAAAACATAAAGGTAAAAGTATAAGGAACCTGTAGTTGAGGCAATTGGAGGGTAAGGAGAAATAATACTTAACAACAATTTACCACAAGATAGAAAGGAAAGCTGTAATAAAGGCTAATTAGCTATATTATTGATTATATTAATGTCCTTGCAAGTTACAAAAAGACCACAGGATTAACATCATGAGGACAGGCAAAGTTAAGAAGCTTCCAGAGAGAACCGCCACTGGAAGTGAAGATACTGAGTCATTGAAAGATAGGATAAGAAGACACATTGTAGAGTTGTGTATACAGCTTAAGGAATTTAGGTCCGAGGTGAGACAGCAGCAGGAGATAGGGGACCAGGAAAGAAGTGAGGGGGGGCAGCTCCCCAGGACATGCCAGATGTGAGGGATAAATAATGGTGAAGATAACGCCCATGAAACCAAGTTTTGTACCTAAATTGATAGGACCTTACGAGATCATACTGATTAGCAATACTTGTGCCTGTATGGATATGAAAGGGAAAGGGGCACTGGAAGCATTGGTCGCAATTGAAGCATGTTACTAACTAATCTTGTTTTACAGAACTAATCGTGATCAACCAGTGATGATTGTGAGGTCTTGTACTTGAATTTGCAGGATTGATGCTACCACAACAGCACTGACTGACTTAACAAATGGAGGCAAAACACCACAGCTGCAATTAACTGATCCCCCTTGTCCAGCATTGAGCCCTGGACCAGAGAATGGACTAGTGTTGATAAAAGTGGGCAAAACTCTGCATGATAATGTACACCATGAGCTGGTACCCATCATCCTAAACATCTCCAATGAGGAGATGCCCCCCTGTGCAGTTCCAAAGTCTCAGGTGATGGCCCAATTATCCTCTTTCCCTAACTCTATCTCCTATCCTTAATTATTTCCTCATACCAGATACCTGTCTTAGTAGTGCTTGGGTCAGACCTGAGCACTGTATGCAGCTCTGGTAAAACAAGTGACAATACAGGCGGCTTGGTCTAACAGTGGAGGGCAGCCCATGGCTGCACCCCTGTTCAGGGAAAAGGTCGACTGAAACTTAGTCTGGTTAATGATGTCGCCATAGCATTTAACTTGGAACCTCAATGGTAAATTCAATTGATTTGGCAACAGTGAACCAAAAGGTCTGGATCTTAACTTCTCAACTTAAGAAAATTCTGGAGAAGGGACAAGGGATCCAGGGCAGGCAACTCATACGGACCAAGACCTGACATGGATAATTCAGAGCTTGGCCACTGTACTAGCTGGACCATTAACAAATTGATTAATGTAAAGAAAACCTCTCCGATGATGTAGCTAGGAATGAGGTCTGCAGCACCAATGGATCATGGATGCTCGAGCAGAAACAGGAAAATGTGAGACAAATTCATGAAGGTGAGGTGCCCCTGTGGATAACAAATGCACACTTGTTTAACCTGTCATGACATAAGAATCATGATTTGACTGGTTGCCAGCTCAGAGGTCTAACACATGTATACAGAACTGATACTAAGTGTGTTGTCAATGATATATGTTAATTGACGTTGTTTTGGCAATCCCAGTTATACCAGAATCAACACCCACTAAGACATTATATAGAGTAGAAAATATTGGGATAATTAGAGGGAATTATTATGTAAGATATCACAATATACTGCCATATTTGGTAGAGATAGAGGCTTTAATCCAGTAAGCACCACTTTAGAGAGATGCAGTGTACAGGCCTCTTCGGTAGTGTGTCTACATCTGATATATGAGACAGAAGAAGTGAGTCCTGTGTTAATGCAACAGCCAATAGTACAATGGAAGCTATATGGGCTATGTTGGAATCAACTCAATTTGCATACCTAAGTACAGGGAGATATTGCATTAGCACATGACAACGAGAGTACCAATATGGGAACAATAGATCCTGTCCTATAACCAGCCCTGTGGTGTGTCTATAACCACAGGTACTGGCTAGGGTGAGAAAGGTAGAGCTGGTGGAAATCTACAAGAGGGAAACAGTTAATGTGCAGTTAATGACATAATATTTGAGCCAGTTCTCCTATGTAATCCCACTGTTACCTGAACACCTTACAAATATCCATGATGAAACCCAACAGGTGCATAGAACATATTATACATTGCAGCAATGGGTTAAAACACTGACAATGTGGAACAAATAGATACCCCCACTTGGTGGGAGGACCTTTGGAATTGAGGATTGAATGTACAGATACACCCATGGATTAGGATCATCCCCCATGTTTTGGTTATTGCCCAGTTGGTATTGGTTCTATACTTAACATACTTGTTCCACCGCACTGGAAGGACACACAAGAGATAGCAGAGAGTATGGGATTTCAGGAATGTGGGGGCTAAACAAAAGAGACAAGTGCCCATATTGCAGGGCCAACCTGTACAGTGGTATAATCCGATACCCTTACAACCCTAAGCTCGATACTTGGCCAGTATCAATGGGTGGCAGAGAGTAAGGAAAAGAGCGATAACACTGAGTTGGCTACTTTGGGCAGGCCAAGAGCCAAAAAGGGGGACTAAAAGGGTTAAACAATTTTAGTTAGAAGTTTTTTTTGGTAAAAAATAAAATATAAGCAGAAAAGCAGGTCTGGAGAGTAGCAGATGTATTTTAGACAGAATAAGGTTTGAGACAAACAAGCTAGTAAAACAAAGGACAAAGCCAGGGAGACGATGTTGAAATCAAGGAGGCCCGGGCTCCTGTACAATCAGCAAGATATGGTGGTCTTGCATGGATGAGAACAATGTCTGGTGTATGTACACATGAGAAATAAGTAACTGAAGCTGGAGAAATCTGTTTAAGCATTTGATTGTAAATTGAGAAGATTAGAATATGTCTATGTGGCTCAAGGTGTACATAAGGGGCGAACACTTGTAACCTCTTAGTGTATGGTCTTGGACTGCCCAAGGCTGTCGCTCCCTGCATACGCTTGAATAATAAACAATTGAAACTGGTACCTGAGTCTCCTGGTGGTTTGTAAGGTGAATTACAACAGCAGAATAACACGGCCCATTAAAATCGTTTCTCTGAAAATTATTGGGGTGGATCTTGAATTAGTGTGACAGTGTAAGACTTTCTGGCAATATTCTCTGAGGGTTCTTTTCCTTCTGGGGAAGATTAGTTCTTCAGAACCATTTAAGTCTCTGTGGGGCCTGTCTTTTTCAACCTCAAGTGAGAGGTGTATGCCTGTTCTGAAATAACCCTGAAAAAGGGCTAGGATTATAATCCACTTTAGTTGGTGCCTGACATGCAGCAATGAGTTGTTACAGAAACCTCTACTTATGTTTATATATAAAATGTACCCTCTAGATTATTAAGTATAGAAGGAGTGTTTTACTGCCAGTAGCACTAAGACCTGTTTAAGCATTTGATTGTAAATTGAGAAGATTAGAATATGTCTATGTGGCTCAAGGTGTACATAAAGAGCGAACACTTGTAACCTCTTAGAGTATGGTCTTGGACTGCCCAAGTATTTAGAGACAACAAGTCCTTGACCAGGCCTTGTAGAATTTAAATGAAAGCTCCCTTGATTTCGCATTGAGGTTTAGAAATTTCTTATTAAGTTGTTTAAATCCTAACCGAGGTTAGGTCCTGACAAAATAGCAAATGCTGTTGGAATTGGCTGAGTCTTTCTATTAGGAAACTCAAGCAATTGCTTTATTAGAGCAGGTAATCCTAAACCAATGCCTCTACAAGGTCAGGTAATTGTTTTTGAGATAGAAGGTTTTGATGCCGATATAGCTGTTAGAGCACAAGGCACTATTGAGTCTAATCCTCAGGAACTGGGGATACAAAATATCCATTGGGATAATCAACCTAATTCCCCAGTCCCACAAAATTCCTTAATGATATACACTTGTACAATTGGGCAGCCTAATGAATGGTCCCCAGCAAGCTGGAGGGGACCATGCTCGAATCATAGGACCCATATGTTCCTGGGGGCCATGGATTCCTGCTGCGGTGACAACCTCATGATGAAATAAATAACCAAAGTCTTTGGGAGGATTATAGACAACTTAAGATCTGCTATAATCAGTGCAGATAGACATTAACCCAATCCTTCAAGGAGAAACTAGCCACAATTCAATACTCTAGAAGACTAAAAAATTTACAATCACATTTAGGATTCCCAATATTTGCTAGATCTCTTACACCAACCTTTGCCAACCCATGAGCACCCCTGTTTGCTACAGTGGGCAAGGCAGTGAAAGGACCATTCATTTTTTCACCAGATGATTACTCAAAACTGCAGCAATTATGACGTGACATACAAGAGGCCTTAGACCTAGGACAAAGGAAGTTGCAAGCTTCCCTCAATATTCACATCAGAATATCACTTAAAGTGGCAGTTGCTGTTTTTTACAATGAGAATCGCATTATGCCTTTTCAGTTCCATTCTTACAATTTTTCCAATATTGAGAGAAGGTCCATTAAAAATGAAAGTTGTGCCTATAGAAATTCAATGCCTCATTAAGGCATGACAACCTTCAAGGGGAATATCCCATTACTATCCATACTGAGATACCAGATTTGAGATCAGTACTAAGGATGGCCTCTGAAGAGAAAAGAGCTGCTCAGATCTGATATGATATATGGGGAACATCCCTGAGTGATCCTACGCTCATTTTCAAATTCCTATCCTCAGACACAGATTTAGAGCATCTCCCCATCATGAAGGATGATAATACGGAGAAGGGAAGTAAACCAGAGCCTATGAGGCCCCTTACAAAATACCACCAGGTTATTTACTGTGATGTTTCACCGATGCTGACTGAAATAGGGACATCCCAAGGATAAGGATAGTGGTAGGGACTTTTCAGGACTCCTTTTTGTCCAGAAGAATTTCTATCCTTACCCCTTGGCCATAAGACAGTACAGTATGCTGAAGCAGCAGTACTATGGCATGATTTGGAAAAGACAGAGCCTATTAAACTCACATTGATCCATACATATCGTGAATATTGTAAAAGATTGTTAGGTTATTCATGTAAATAAGCATACCACTGCTGCAGGACATTCTAAGGGCAACAATCTTGCAGACAAACAAGTGAAACATTGATACCCTCTCAAGAGGGGTCTGCCAAAGTTATCACCAGGGCAGAAAGGGCAGCTGATCAGGATGAGGAATTGATTCAGCTATTAGACCCAATGAAAGAGAATCAATCAACGCAATTTTAATCAGAAACCATAACTGGTATGGTAGTAGTTAATTTGCCCAAGGAAAACAGAGAAGTACTCCCGAGTTACAAATAAGACCTTCGTAAAAGAAACTCATAGATCAAGCACTTTGTGCTGGCGGAACAATATTCTGCAAACTAACTCCTTCAGGCTGGCCAGGTTTGCTTAAAGCATGTAAAACATATGTGGTTAAATGTGAGCTATGCAATTTAATTACTAATTTAATTAATAACTAATTTATTAAATCACCACCACTGGCCCAGTAAACCTATTCAGTCAATGCAGAATTTATTGTTGATTTCATTGGACCACTTCCCCCATCATTGGGATATAAGCACGTTCTTGTTTGTGTTGATGGATGCATTTCGTTCTCCTGGCTGGTCTCCACAAAAAATCTTTCAGAAAACAAACATGTTTTATTCATTTACAGAATGTAGACATTGCTGGCTAAGCAAACATTTATTGCCCATCCTTAATCACCTTTGAGCTGCCTTCTTGAACAGCTGCAGTCCCTGTGGTGTCAGGATTTGTCAATCCTATCACTGTCATCATTATTGTAGTTGGTGCACCTAAGATCCTACACTCCAGTCAAGGTGGAGCCTTTGTTTCCATGGTATACAATGATTATTGTGAACACCACGTCATCTGCAATTAGTGAGATTGTGGAACATAAAAATTGACCAAACTGGTGATCATTCCAGATGTCCAGCTATCACTTAATATTGTACCCTCATTTGTATCAGGACGGTGTGCCCTAGAACTCTATATTATTCAATTAATGTGGTTAACATACATACGCCACTTATCCATGGTTCTTTTACAGATGAGATTTATGAAATTGATCAGAGAATAAAGGAGACAAATAGGCAAAAGCAGTTAACCGACAAAGCATGGCAACCCTTTAGGAGGGCAGTGGGCTCAGGAAAGGACGTTGAATGAAAACCTGGTCTAAGGCCTAAGAGAAAGAAACCTGTTCAAATACATTCAGATATTAATGAAAGAACTGTAAACATATTCACTAATTAGCCAAATGGTGAACAAACTCTTAAAATTGTCTCCGTAGACAATCCAAAGGAGTGTCCTGAAGGGTACAAGTTTGAAGGGACAGTACTAGGTCCAGTCATCCACTGTCTTCCAAGACACAGCCTGGAACACAAAACCAGAAGTGGAGGTGATTGAGCTACTGCCGGCAGCGTCATTGACTTCTCCTCCTCGACGCGGTTCTTGGCAATGCTGTCACAAAAAAAACAATGGAAATTACCAGCAAAAAAAAGCTACATCAACAAAGGAGGCTGACAATCAACAAAAAGAGGAAAGGATCTAAGTTTCTCGATGATGGGACTAGCTCTCGAACGTAGAAAAGACTGAGTTATTTTGTTTTACTTTGGTTTTAATTATCCTTCTATTTGTTGCATTACCTACTATCCTGTGGGCTATTGTTAAGTAGAAGATTTGAAATATTGGCAACAGTGATGAAGATAGTCTTGAACTTCAAAAGGACATAGACATGTTGGTGGATTGGGAAGACAAGTGGCAGATGAAGTTCAATGCAAAGAAGTGTGAGGTGATTTGTTTTGGCAGGAGAGATATGGTGAGACAGTATAAAATAAAGGGAGAGCCTCTAAAGGAGGTGCAGGAACAGAGGGACCTCGGTGTATACATACATAGGTCATTGAAGATGGCAGGGCTTGTTGAGAGAGCAGTTAATAAAGCATATAGTGACTTAGGCTTTATTCATAAGGGCATTAAGTACAAGGGTAAGGAGGTCATGTTGAACTTGTATAAGACACTAGTTAGGCCTCATCTGGAGTACTGCGTCCAGTTCTGGGTACCATACTTGAGGAAGGACGTAAAGACATTGGAGAGAGTACAGAGGAGATTCACAAGAATGATTTCCGGGATGAAGAACTGTAGCTATGAGGATAAATTGGAGAGTTTGGGACTGTTTTCCTTGGAGGAAAGAAGGCTGAGAGGAGTCTTGATAGAGGACAGAGTAAATAGTGAGAAACTGTTCCTGCTCAAGAGAACATCAAGAACTAAAGGGCACAGATTCTAAATAATTGGCAAAAGGAGTAAATGTGACGTAAGGAAACTTTTTTTTCATCCAGTGTGGTTGGAGTCTGGAATGAACTTCCTGAAAGGGTGGTTGATGCAAGTTCCATAAAGGCATTCAAAAGGAAATTGGATTGCTATCTGAAAAGAGAGAATGTGCAAGGTTATGGGGATAAGGCAGGGGAGTGAGACTTGTTGGAATGCTCTTTCAGAAAGCCAGTGCAGACTCGATGGGCTGAATGGCCTCCTTCTGCACTGTAAAGATGCTGTGATACCGTGAAGCATGGTGCCTATATACAAACTCAACTGACAGAAGATTTGTTTCCATACCTTCCTTCCCAGCATGGCAGTACAAATTCTATTGTGGATTCATCTTTGTTCTCAGAAAGCATCATTCTCCAACAGCTCATAATGGCACATCTACACCCACTAAGATACCACTTCATTTTGGCACTTTTTCAACACCTCACCCCCAACCACTTGTATTATCATATGATTCTATTTATCAGCCCATGCAAGTTGAGTTCAACACCAGAGTCTTATCAAAGACTCTTGAAACTAACTCAGTTCAATAAGAACATGAACTGACTGCAAGACTCAATGCAACCATGGAAAAAACCATCAAAAAGAAAATCCAGCTCTCCAGATGTCAGCAGAAGACCCTGGTGAAAAGTCACAACATGAGCAATGCTTTGAGCAGGTGAGACATTGCAACTTTATTGACTGGGGTGAGCACAAAACCTACCCTCACATTGATACAATTAGACAACATCCACAGTCAGCATCCCTGACTTCTGATCGTTCCCACACTACAATGCCTTCACTGACACAGATAAATTCCTATAAACTAAGACATGATGTGGAATCATTGTGAATCTGGTGTATTCAGATCCACATCCCCTATTCAGCAATGTGCCCTTCATTCAACTCTATCATTTTGCCTTTGGCACCCTAATAAACCCAAGATTTTAGTCCCTGTTGATTCTGGATTTCCTTTCAATTGGACAATATTTTGTTCCTCAACATTTGACTCTAACTCTTTAAAGAACACTTGGAGTTATAAAAGAATGGCCTGTGCAATCTTGGAGCGTAATTCCACTTTCAATTCCACCTACATGGAATATAATTATCTTCATGCAGAGGAATGTACTGATCAGGGGTTCTTTATCTGTCATAAATAGGAGAAATTTAAAAAGCAATGTGGAGCTCGTTCAGAGAAGACAAGGTGCCCTGTCACTTCCATTGGTTCAAGAAAGCATCTCAGCAAAACCTTTTCAAGGGCAATTAGGGATGGGCAATGAATGCTGGCCTAGCCAACGATGCCCACATTTCATAAATGAATAAAAAGAGACTGGATTACTGGAGACATATCTCTTTGAGGATTGGATCCTGTGTAGTTATTATGGCTTCCAAGTTTTCTGACTGTGATCTGGAAATAGGCACCTGGAGGATAACACACTCCAAAAATATCACTTGTCATGGGCATGCTTCCCAAATGTATAAAGTCCTCCAGATCTGGAAAGTCCTGTGCACCTTGTACTTTTTATACAACTATTAAACACAGCAAGCTTAGTATGGTTCTTAGCCAGTTACAGGGCATGGAGCTGATTCTTACGTTTACCAATTACTAAGTCCAGGATAATGTTAGATGGGTGCAACACTTGCTGTTGCAAATGAATTAAGTAATATTTTGCAGGTTCCAGATTGGCTTCAGGCTATAGGTCAAGGTAATATGACAGCAATGCCAGGGTTAGCTTCGATTACTAAATCTGCAATTAAATGGATCATTGATACCATCTCAGGAGCATTTGGAAGTACTTTGGGTGTCTTCCCATACATCATTCCAGTATTCACTGTGATTGGGATCGTGATCCTCATTTTGGTAACTAAGTAGTACCTTCTCTTCAATGGTTATATGCAATGTTGTTACCTTTTGCAGAATTTTTGCTTTTGACAATACAGATCTCTTCAAATTTGAGAATGACATCTAATAACAGCGTTAAACAGCCTAACCAAACTTAAATATCTCTTTGTAACATTATTTAGACTTAAAACTTGAATTCTTCATTAGTAAAAGGTTATACTTTCTTTTCATAGAACTATTAATGTTGCAATTGACTTAACTTCAAATATGAATTGCATATTCGGTTCTTTAATAACTTTTATATAATTTAGAAAGTATATTCTTCTGTATCCAAACTCGAGAACCCACCTCCATACACTTTATACTGGAGAGATCGCAGGTTCTTATAATGCCTCGGTTGTTATAATCTGACTAAGACCTTTTTTTAAAAGGCTATCTAGAGAACGTTAGTGTTCCCTGATGGTTAGTTTCCTTTGGGGAGAGTTAGATCGGTTTTCAGACCCATTTAAGTGTCTGTGAAATCTCTTTCTCAACCTTAAGTGAGCGTGATCCTGAATAGTCCCAAAGAAGGTCTAGGATGATAATTCACTTCATATAGCCTGGCCAGTCGTTGCAGCAACGAAGCCCTAAAGCGTGAAACAATTCGCAACTGCATTGTCGTGGTGATGCTGGGGCACATGCTGTCAGACTTTCTATAAACAAGGGAGGGTTTAACGTTAAAGAAGGCTGAACAGTGCAAGGCAAGTAGGCAATGCTGCGAGAACAGAATTGGATGGACTTCGGGCACACGCCGAGGCTCGGGTGGGGGTGGTCGATCCAGCAGGTTGGCCTGTCAGCTGGCGGGGTGGTGGGGGGTGGGGGGGGGGGCTACATTTGCCTATCCCCTTCCCTTCGATACACAGTTCCCACTGTTGATCCTGTGGATTCCAACAAGTGAGTCGCCTGATGCAGAATAACACTGAATAAAATTGTTGTTCTTAAAAATATTGGGGTGGATCTTGGAGTTGTGTAACTCAAGAGCGGTAAAACGCAGCATGAGATGTAAAACGGGAAGTGATTGTTTTAAACTGTCGCATAAAATCACGATCGAAGCAAGGTTTGTTCAGTTTTAGAGTGCCATTATCCTACATATTATTGGAATTTCTTTTAGTAAATATGAAGTTCAACGTCAATACCCGGTTCTTGAACAAGTTTAAAAACATGTATTTTCCCCCCTACATTGTCACTCTTTTCCAACCCCCTGAGGACATACCAAATTTAGGTCACTTTCCTACTAATGTGGGATTCAACCATTTGATAAGTACTGAATTTTATAAATGCATTCCATCCCTTAACTCCCTCCCTCTCTTGTGCAACACCACTGGACTGTAAATTACACCAAGATCAGCGGTTATGGGAAACGATTATGCTCCACGGAGCATAAAAACCAGAAAGGCCAGTTTCTGTGCTGTTTATTCTACATATTTCCTTGCAATCTTCGCATGCAACATTATTCCTTCTGTGACGAAAGCATTTTAATTGCAACACCGAGCATCAGGGGAAATTTTGCCGAAGTTTGGAATTGATCAGTCATAATACCAGCAGATAAAACAGGTGCTACCAGACCTGCTGAGTTTCTCCAGTACTTTCTGTCTGAATTTCCGGTCTCCAGCATCCGCAGTATTTTGCTTTTATTAGAATTACATTTGGGTTTGTCACCACACTTTGATTCCGCTGAAACGTAGCGACATCAGAGTGAGTTAGTGACTCTTCGCTCAGGTTATACATC
This sequence comes from Carcharodon carcharias, assembly GCF_017639515.1. Classification (NCBI taxonomy): domain Eukaryota; kingdom Metazoa; phylum Chordata; class Chondrichthyes; order Lamniformes; family Lamnidae; genus Carcharodon; species Carcharodon carcharias. The sequence continues at coordinate 12,706,559 of NC_054468.1, read as the reverse complement.
CCACTGTCAGGTAAGATTAAGGTAATATTCTTAACTCTCCTTGTTTGTTCTGGGTACCCTCATCTCTTGAAAGTTTTCTTGATCACTTGGTGAGTCTGAGACATACCAGATAACTGGAAAAGGGAATTGGATCATAATCTGTAAAGTAAAAATGTTTAGGGATATAGGGAAAAGGCGGGGGAGTATTACTGGGCGAATTGTACTAGCAGAGAGCCAGCAAGGACATGACGGGTCAATAGTCTTTTTCAGGGCTGCAGCCACTCTATAATTCTATCATTTGGTAATCCGTAAAGGACCAGAATTAACAATTTGACAGTACGGGATCAGCGGGCAAACCTTGTCTATAATAGGACAGGAGTGAGTTCGAGATGGAGAAAAATCACTCACAAACACAAGGAAGTGTGAGGTCATTCACATTGGAGAAAAAAAGAAGAAAAAATGAGTATTTTCTAAATGGTGAGAAACTACAAACTCTAGAGGAGCAAAGAGATTTAGGAATCCAACTATATAAATCTTTAGACGTCACTAAACAAGTACAAAAAAAACAATCAAAATGACGAATGGAATGTCGGCTTTTACCACAAGGAATTGGAATAAAAAACAGGAGGAAATGATTGTTCAGCTGTACAGAGCCTTGGCCAGCCACCATCTGGAGTAGTGCATTCAGTCCAGACATAGCAGCACAGGAATGATAATGGGTGATCGTCACAGAGGGTGACAGAAGGATGGTTTAGTGACTGGAAGTCAGTGTCCAGTGGCGTGCCACAGGGATCTGTGCTCAGTCCCATATTATTTGTCATTTATATAAACGACGTAGATGACTATGTGGGGGGTGGGGGGGGGGGGGGGTGGGGTGGTGAATTAGTAAATTTGTGGTTAATAGAGAGGCTGAGTGTATTGGACTAAAGGAAGATATAGATGGGTTGGTCAAATGGGCAGGTAAGTGGCAGATGGAATTTAACCCTAAAAAGTGTGAGGTGATACACTTTGGAAGGAGTAATTTGACAAGGAAATATTCAATGAACGGCATGACTCTAGGAAGTTCTGAGGGACAAAGGGACCTTGGCAAGTGTGTCCATAGATCCCTGAAGGTGGAGGGGCATGTTAGTGGGGTAGTGAAAAAGGCATATGGACACTTGCCTTTATCAATCGAGGCATAGATTACAAAAGTAGGGAGGTCATGCTGGAGTTGTATAGAACCTTGGTGAGGTCACAGCAGTTCTGGTCGCCACATTATAGGAAGGATGTGATTGCACTGGAGGGGGTGCGAGGAGATTCACCAGGATGTTGCCTGGGATGAAACATTTAAGTTATGATGAGAGGTTGGATAGACTTGGGTTGTTTTCATTGAAACAGAGAAGACTGAGAGGCGAACTGATTGAGGTGTACAAGATTATGAGGGGCATGGACAGGGTGGATAGGGAGCAGCTGTTGCCCTTAGTTGAAGGGTCAGTCACAAGGGGACATAAGTTCAAGGTGAGGGGCAGGAGGTTTAGGGGGGATGCGAAGAAAAACGTTTTTACCCCGGGGGGTGGTGACGCTCTGGAATGCGCTGCCTGGGAGGGTGGTGGAGGTGGGCTGCCTCACATTCTTTAAAAAGTACCTGGATGAGCACTTGGCACATCATAACATTCAAGGCTATGGGCCAAGTGCTGATAGTGGGAATAGGTAGGTAGGTCAGGTGTTTCTCATGTGTCGGTGCAGACTCGATGGGCCCAAGGGCTTCTTCTGCACTGTGTGATTCTGTGATAAATAGTAGCTTGGAAGGGCCATTGCACAGTTTCACCAGAAAGATACTGGATTTTAGGGGACTAAATTATGAGGACAGTTTGCATAAACATGGCTTTTATTCTCAAGCATATAAGAGATTGAAGGGTAGTCTGATCAAGGTGTTAAAATGTTTAGAGGATTTGAAAGGGTAGATGCTGAAAGATTATTTCCGTGTTGGTGAAGATCTATATAAAAGTGACGCAATAGCAAAATTAGAGCAAGAAAATTCAGAGATCACATCAGGAAATGTTTTTTCAAAAATGAGGAAATAGAACTTTGGAATTATTTCCCTTGATAAACTGTGGATGTTGAGTCAATTGGAGCTTTCAGTGTTCAGATAGATAAGTTGTAGTTGGCTAGAGGTTAGCAAGGGATATGGAGCAAAGGTGGAAAATGGAACTGAGGGACTGATCAGTCATCATCGATTTGAATGGTAGATCAGGTCCAAGAAGCTGAATGGCCTATTCATGTTCCTATGCCAAGTGAATGTTGAAAATACCCGATACACTGTTCTCATCCGATATTCACAGCCAGCATTCCCAGTGAAGGTGACTGGACAGCAGTGACTGCACAGAGCCCTTACTGATTCCTCCCTCAGCTCCTGGCTGTTGGTAACAAGAAAAAGGGAAACAGAAAATGCAGAGCGAATGGCACAGAGCAGAGGATTGGGGTTGAATTAATAGTGCTTTCAAAGAGCCAGCACAGGTAGACAGGGCCGAATGGCCTCGTGTGTGCTGTATGATTTTGTTATCTTCTCAGCTTTCAACCCTGCTGAGATCAGGTAACTTAACCTGTCAACAGAATTATATCTAGGATCTGTCTCTGTACTGAGAAGAGGGGGGAGGGGTTGAGGAAAACAAGGTAGAACAGTTTTATTTATATATTTAATTATTTTAAGTCGTGTGACTCATGTAGTTCAGCAGAAGAAATATTAACACATTCGATGCTGGAATTTTTCTGACACCCACCTGATAAGGTAGGCTGTGTGAACTTGGATTTAATGACAGTGACTTAAAAGTGGGACTTTGGACAATCTTTGTTCTAACTGGAAGAAATGTTCAGTTCTGTAGAAGTCACATTCTTGTTTCTATCCCCAAGACAGCAAGGATTCGAGGCTTGAAGGGAGAAGACAGGAAATGGCAGGAAAAAAGTTAGGACACTAACTCCATTCAGATTCCCAATGCTATGCGGCTTCCAAATGAATTGTTCGAAATTTTGGGCCTACTTTAGATTATAATAACGCAAAGCTTTAGGCAGAAAATGGCCATACAACTTCCCCTTCCAACATCTCGGCTTCACTGTGGTTCTCGGACTAATAACTCTGAATGTCTCTTTCTAGCACCGACTCATCCATAATTCTTTGAAATCCTACTGTAGTTCTCTGTTCCACCACCCTACATGTTCTATCATGCTCATGCTGGAAAAAAACCTTGCTTAAATTTATTTTCTGTGGACACCCTCACTTCATAACTGTGTCCACCACTCCTGCAATCCTGAGACATGCTGCATTTCCTGGACTTCATATCTCCGAAACATAGGAACTCTTATGTTTCCCTGTTTTTGTGTTTTAGACAGAATTGTGCACAAGATGTCACAATTGTAGTTAATGATTGCAAGTTGAGATATATAATAGAATATTGGTTTACGAATCAGAAAAGACTCATTTACTCTACTATATCTTTCAGAAAATTGTGGTGAAAATGGCTTACTTGTCGAAGGGTGATGGAAATGTCCTTGCACCAGGCCAATTCCCACCACCACAACCGCTGGCCCTGCAATTGGTGCAACACTTGGGAAACGGTCAAGTGAACCAAACCACATCTACCACACTCACTCAAAATAATGCTTGTGTCCAGGCGTTCAAAGGAAAACTCATGGCCCTGGGTGTAAGTATACTTTCCAAAGTGGGAAAGATTGTTTATATTTTAGCCCAATGCGGGTCCAAAAAATAGACAAAGGTGCAATGTAGCAATGTAAAATGATATTGACGTGGCTTGCATGACTTTGCTTTCGACATATCTGCAGGAGATTACCCACTGGGGTACAGCAGCGTAATGAATATATCAAAGGATTAGTAATCTAAAGACCAGGATTGATAATCTGGAAACAGGAATTTAAATCCCACTATGGTCACTGGGGAATTAAAATTTAATTAAATATATCTGGAATCAATAATGATTACCATGAATTTTGTGGATTGTAACAAAAACCTATCTGGTTCACTAATGTCCTTTAGCGATGGAAATCTACCATCCTTAACTTCACTGGCCTATACACAACTCCAGACCCAATTAAAAGCAAAAAACTGCGGATGCTGGAAATCTAAAACTAAAACAAAAATACCTGGGAAATCTCAGCAGGTCTGGCAGCATCTGCAGAGAGGAACACAGTTAACGTTTCGAGTCCGAATGACCCTTCAACAGAACTAAGTAAAAATAGAAGAGAGGTGAAATATAAGCTGGTTTAAGGGGGGGTGGTGGGACAGGTAGAGCTGGATAGAGGGCCAATGATAGGTGGAGATAACCAAAAGATGTCACAGACAAAAGGACAAAGAGGTGTTGAAGGTGGTGATATTATCTAAGGAATGTGTTAATTAAGGGTAGAAAGCAGGATGAGCAAGGTACAGATAGCCCTAGTGGGGGTGGGGTGGGGTGAAGGAATCGAAAAAGGCTAAAAGGTAGAGATAAAACAATGGATGGAAATACATTTAAAAATAATGGAAATAGGTGGGAAAAGAAAAATCTATATAAATTATTGGGAAAAAAAAGGGGGGGGGGGGGAATCGGAAAGGGGGTGGGGGTGGAGGAAAGAGTTCATGATCTAAAATTGTTGAACTCAATATTCAGTCCGGAAGGCTGTAAAGTGCCTAGTTGGAAGATGAGGTGCTGTTCCTCCAGTTTGCATTGAGCTTCACTGGAACAATGCAACAGGCTAAGGATGGACATGTGAGCATGAGAGCAGGGTGGAGTGTTGAAATGGCAAGTGACAGGGAGGTCCGGGTAATGCTTGCAGACAGACTGAAGGTGTTCTGCAAAGCGGTCACCCAGTCTGCATTTGGTCTCTCCAGCGTAGAGGAATCCGCATTGGGAGCAATGAATGCAGTAGACTAAATTGAGGGAAGTGCAAATGAAATGCTGCTTCACTTGAAAGGAGTGTTTGGGTCCTTGGACAGTGAGGAGAGGGGAAGTGAAGGGGCAGGTGTTACACCTTCTGCGGTTTCATGGAAAGGTGCCGTGGGAGGGGGTGAGGTGTAGGGGGTGATGGAGGAGTGGACCAGGGTGTCCTGGAGGGAATAATCCCTGTGGAATGCCACCAGGGGGTGTGAAGGAAAGATGTGTTTGGTGGTGGCGTCATGCTGGAGTTGGCGGAAATGGCAGAGGATGATCCTTTGAATGCGAAGGCTGGTGGGGTGATAAATGAGGACAAGGGGGAGTGCATCATGTTTCTGGGAGGGAGAGGAAGGTGTGGGGGCGGCTGCGTGGGAGATGGGCCGGACACGGTTGAGGGTCCTGTCAACCACTGTGGGTAGAAAACCTCAGTTAAGGAAGAAGGAGGACATGTCAGAGGAAATGTTTTTGAAAGTGGAGTCATCAGAACAGATGCAACGGAGGTGAAGGAACTGAGAGAATGGGATAGAGTCCTTACAGGAAGCTGGGTGTGAGGAGCTGTAGTTGAGGTAGCTGTGGGAGTTGATAGACTTGTAATGGATATTGGTGGACAGTCTATCATCAGAAATTGAGACATAGATGTCAAGGAAGGGAAGGGAAGTGTCAGAGATGGACCATGTGAAAATGATAGAGGGGTGGAAATTGGAAGCAAAATTAACAAATTTTTCCAGGTCCAGACGAGACCATGAAGCAGCACCAAAGGAATCATCGATGTACCAGAGAAAGAGTTGTGGGAGGGGGCCGGAGTAGGACTGGAACAAGGAATGTTCCACATACCCCATAAAGAGACAGGCATGCGGTTACCCATAGCCACACCTTTTATTTGGAGGAAGTGAGGGGAGTTTAAGGAAAAATTGTTCAGTGTGAGAACAAGTTCAGCCAGACGGAGGAGAGTAGTGGTGGATGGGGATTGTTCAGGCCTCTGTTCGAGGAAGAAGCGGAGAGCCATCAGATCATCCCTGTGGGGGATGGAGGTGTAGAGGGATTGGACGTCCATGGTGAAGAGGAGATGTTTGGGGCCAGGGAACTGGAAATCGTTGATATGATGTAGGGTGTCAGAGGAATCACGGACGTAGGTGGCCCTTTATCCAGCTCTACATGTCCCACCACCAACACCACCGCCCCCCCCACACCCCTTAAACCAGCTTATTTTTCACTTATTTTCTATTTTTACTTATTTCTGTTGAAGAGTCATACGGACTCGAAGCGTTAACTGTGTTCCTCTCCGCAGATGCTGCCAGACCTGTTGAGTTTTTCCAGGTATTTTTGTTTTTGTTCCAGACCCAATTAATGTGTTTGACTCTTAACTCTTCTCTCAAATTGTGTAGCAAGCTGTAGAGTAATATTAAACCCTTATGGCCTCCCAGTTGCCTCCCAAGAGGTGGGCACGCCATGATGTCAGCAATAATCATCCCACTACGGCCAAGGTGCTGCCACCAGAACAAACTTCTGGCCCTCTAATTTCTCCAAAATGTCACCCTAGGGTCCAGCTGGCTGCCACAGTGGGGTCACCTCCTGCTTTCTGTCAGCGGCGGACTTCAAACTCCTCTGAATAATTCAACTCAATTAATTCTGTTTCAGGATCCACAGATGTTGCCACGCTCACTGAGTATTTCCAGCATCTCTGTTTTACTTTAGATAACCAGCAATCATAGCATGTTGCATTTGTTTCATATTTTACACCTGCAATATAATGTGTTTGAGGGATGTTTTGTGGCACAGTTGGTAGATTCACTGCCTCTGGGACGGAAGCTCTGGCTTTGAGTCCCATTCGAGGAATTGATGGCCACAGAAGGTGCATTCTTAACATAGCCAAAGAGGTTGATTATCAACATGTAAATCCTTCCAATACACCTATGGCAGTAAAAGCATGAGAGTCTCCTGGTCTGCCATGCTTGATGCAGTGTGGTCACCCTCAGCTATAGCCTTTGGTGACAGGCTAGGGACCTGTTCCAGGAAAAACTAGCTATGGAAACAGACATAAGCACATGCTTTATCTGTCTCATGTGTCATTAGACATGGGAAAGAAATAACGATAAAGTAATTTGCTTACATTTTGAGTTGTTATCATCTGAAATGTACTGCCTGAAAGGGTGATGGAAGCAGATTCAATAGGTACTTTCAAAAGGCAATTGAAGATATACCTGACAAGGTAAAAACATGCAAGGTTCGGGGTAAAATGTTGGTGGCATGGAATTAATTGGATAGCTCTTTCAAAGAAGTGGCACAGGTAAAGTGGGCTGAATGGCCTACTTCTGTTGCTATGTGGTACCAGGATAATGTAGTAAAATTCAGAGTGGGGAAAATTTCCATCATTACCACCTGTGTGGTAATTAAGCGTTATCAGGAAAATCTGATGAAGAAAATTGCACATTCCTTTCAGTCCCCATTAGATTATCCTTATATCAATCTCAATGGATGGAAAATCAGATGGATTCTGTTACTGACGTACTATTATCCCCACCGGAACTTATTTCATACACACCACGCAGACCAGGATCTGCCACAGTGTCATAGAATAATATTCACCCTTCTTTCAAAAGATGAGTTTCACCCACATACCATAAAAGTATTTCCGGTAATGCTGCAGTATTGACATTAAATCAATAAGTTAATTATAAAATAGAGCAGTTTCCATGAATTATTCTGCATTTTCGAGTTTTCATTTTCTATGATAAATCCTAAGAAGTGCCTTTTCAAATTCAGAAATTCTAAGTTGTGAATTCATTGTGCAGTTTATCCAGAGTAGAAATCAATGGGCTGAATTTAAAGCTCTAAGATAGGGAGTGTCATCACACCAGTTTCCGATAATACTGCACATGGGTAGGTCAAAAAGTCAGGAACCTACCTGCATTATTTCAATAACAATTTAAAAGGCAATTCAGCTAATTAACTATCCATCTCACTGCAATAATATGGACAGAAGACAATAATACGCCTTTAGGGCAAGATTTACGACAGATGGAGAATCTGTTTCTTTAAAGGCAAGCTTGTTTGAGCAGGTTTAAAAATGGAGCTGAGACTAGAGCCTCAGTTTTGCAGTTCAAACTCTGCTGACTGCAAGGACTGTAAAAGTCAGAAGAGTGTCTGTCGATCGAAATAATGTGCGAGACCGGGATGCATTTCCACAATCTGGCTCTGGCAAAGGGAGGCCCACTGCAGGAAGAGAATGTTGAGGCAGCTCCACAGGGCACAGATGATGAATCCAGTGGTGAGTCAGATGAGGAGCCCGGTGAAGAGCCCGGTGAGGACATGGAGGCATACCTCTGGATTTTTTCAGGGAGGCAAGGACACCAGAGATACTCAATGCGCTTTGATCCAACACCCCTTCAGTTGGGTTGTCAAAGATCTTCTTCCACCTCATTCCATCCCGGATGTCTGAGATGACCCTTTCCTTTGAACCCAAAGTCCACTCTGTGCCAGTGCAATAAGGTTTAGAGCCACTTACATCCAGCATTAGATGCTGACATGCCCTGCACCTACAAAACAATTGAAGCATACTCAGGCCATTAAGACAGTAGCAAAGTTTATATCATGCTGGCACTGACATCAAATGAACATAACAAAATATGGTGTTACTGGTCACACCAGTAAACATATTAACAAAACATGGCAGAACAGAAGATCACCCATGAACAGTCCCTCTTATGCTCATGATGCCTTAAACTTACGCTTATGAGTGCTGCATCTTGTTGCCCCATCCTCACTGGCAGCAGCATTGGAGGCAGCCTGCTGATTCTGCTGTCCTGTTGGCCTTGATGAGCTTGGCAGTCATCCTCTGGCCACTGGAGCCTGTGCTGGCCCTGCCTGGGAGGGATTGGCCAGTGCCACGGCTGGCATTTCCCCAGTCATCACAGCCTCACCAGATGCCACAGTCACTGGCAGAGAGGCAGACGAGCTCCTTCAGTCCCTGGAGTTGCCTCTCCATGAGAGTCACCACTCTCTCAATGGAGGAGGTAGTGCACTCGGGCATGAGGGTCAACGCAGTGCTCATGCTCCTCATGCACTCCTCCAAAGCAGGGGCCATGGCATGCTTACCCTCATGGATCTCCGCCATATCCTCCCACATGTTCTGCTGGACATCCATCATCTGCTGCCTAACAAATGACTCCAGAGGCTCATTATCTGCCTTTGAATCAGCATCTCCCTGGTCTCCAGCAGTTCTCTGACAGCCGGCACCCTGGGCTCTCTCTGCCTCCACCTGCTCCTCAAGCAAGTATGAAGTGCCCTCACTGCTATGCACTGACATTCTAGCTGATGATCTAATGCCCACTGAGGTGCTGGTATCTGCTCTGGTGCTTGGTGCAGAGAGTGGGTGTGACGCAGGTGCATCTAAAGCTCAGTGGTGCTCTGGCATCAAGGATGGGTTCTTCGGGGTCCTGTGTTTGTGGGTGAGCTGGCAATTCTAGGGGAGAACAATGATGTGTCAATAGTAATAGGCATACTGGTGAGACAATGGAGTCTGCATCATGGCGCCATTGTCTTTCATTGAACAATGGGGACTGCAGGTTTGAAGCTCCCATTAGTGATGAGACTGCACAAGAATGTTTGCACAACCTAACACTCTCATCTCTGTGCACTGCCCTCTTACCTTAGTCAGAGACCCCTGCCTCCACACTGATCCATGCCAACTTGGTACTCACCCTTGCTGAGCGCAGCAGATCATTGAACCTTTTGCAGCACTGCACTCCATGTCATGGCCGCTGATCTTGACAGCCACCTCCTCCCAGGTTTTTTTGGTTTAGGTGCGGAGGCCTCCTCCTGCCACCTCTGGGTAGTAGAGTGCCCCACCTTACACTGACTTCCTCCACAAGGATCAAGGGCACTTGTCAAGAAATGGGGGTCTAAGTGCCCACCCGACTTGCCCTCCCACCTAACATCTCCAGCTGCTGGTGAGGCCATTGTTTGAAACAATTGATTTCCTTGACAGACTCCAAAGATTCTCCTCTGGCAGCCTTCAGGGAGCTGCCTCCGCTGGCTTTAAATTGCCCACTGGGTCGCCATTGGACCTGGCGCCCGACGACCTCCCACCCCTGCCCTGCCCTGCCCTTCCTGACCATTGAGAAGACGCATTTCATGCTGGGCAGACCTTAATTGGCCATCCAGCGGGAAAGTGCGTTTGCAACGCAACTGCAGCCGGGAGCAGATTCCACATCGGCTTCCATTCCCGTTGACTTGGCGTGCACGCCAAGTGTGAAATTCAGCCCATCCTGCTATCCGACCTTTACATCACTATTAGCACCTTCCTCAGTCTTTAACACCATCGTTACCACTCCCGTTGCCTTGTGTCCATGACATCTTTGTCAAATCCCTCCTGAGCTCCCACCTGTCCCTAACCTTCTACTTTGCTCCACCTGCTTCACCCCCTCTCTTCAGCAGAAGAAAAACCCATCACATTTCTACCTCTCTTCAGCTCTGAAGAAGAGTCATACAGGCTCGAAGCGTTAACTCTGTTTGCCTCTCCACAGATACCGCCAGATCGTCTGAGTTTTTCCAGCATTTTCTGCTTTTATTTCAGATTTCCAGCATCCGCTTTCACCTTTCACTTTAGCTCAAATTTAAATTGAATTACCTGACCAGACTGGAAGATGCACAAATCTTCACTATGTATAGTTGATGCACTCGATTGATCATCTGATTGGTCACCTGACACTGTCAAGTGCCAGGGGCCCCTTTAAAATGTTGGCTATTACCTTGTCCCAGGTGCCTGCAGCTTTCGAGACTGCACCCCCTGCCCTGCAGCACTCTTTGTGGGGGATGGCAGTCTGTAACTCTTTTGAGTACAAACCCGTTTCCATCTGTTTCAGATGAAGTTACATTGTTTCATAGTTTGCCATTGTGAGATTTGAACTCTTGATAATCTTTTAAATGAAAACCAAAACATGTTTCCATCTGTTTCAGATGAAATTACATTGTTTCATAGTTTGCCATTGTGAGATTTGAACTCTTGATCTTGGGGTTACAAACCCAGTACCATAACCACTTGGCTATTTAGGCCAAGCCTCAGCAGTCTGTAAGTAGCCTTTGCCACTTATTCACAGCAATTAGCGCATTATCAGGGGCATACCCATGGCGGGCCTGGAAGTTGGAATGCCGTGGATTTCTGGGTGCAGAATCCGCTGTCGGTGAGCGAGGGTATTATTCAGCCCATTGGAGGTGAAAATCATTCCTATGGCAAGGGTGGGTAATCTGCAGTGCCAATTTCACGCCACGGTAAAGCTACTGCCAAAAAGTTGTTTTTCTCAAGTGATCACAATTACCTGGTTCTTGCAGATAACAGAGGTTGTGGTAGCTTGCATCATCATAATCATTGGAATAATAGAAATCAGCGTTGTGATTTATCCACTTAACTACCGTGACTTTTCGGTAATAATCGGGACACCCTGGTGGAGCGGAGGCCTGGTAAGTACTGCTGATGAATACACCAACGTAAAATTATAGGGCTTTCTATATCTAGCTGCCATTCATGATATACATCTGGCATCAATCAAATATCGGCAGCTTTCCACAAAAAATGCTAAGTGCAGTCAGTCTCCAAAACCAATTCTGTACTCCTTGCTTATATTAATAAGAGGGCACAGCTCCACTTTCATGACTGCTGTGCCAATTTGGGCTTCTTTGACCAGCCAGCTCCTCTCGGGTTTCCCTGTTGTAGACACAGCCAAAAAATGTGAGCCAGCAAAAACGCCATTACACTTTCTTTATTGGCTTTGTGTAAACAGTCAGTAGGAACATTAGTTTTCCTCCTGGCTCCAGGATCACTCCTGAGGGCCACTGTTGCATGGTTCCTACTCCCCACCCATTGTCCTTCAAGCACTCCACCCCCACCTGAACTCATGGCACCCAAGGAGTAGAATTCTTGAGTACTACTGGCAGAATCTTATCAGGGCCCATAGACTTTGCTGTATCCAGTGCCTTCAGCCATTTCTTGAAAGCACATGGAGTGAATCGAACCTCAGATTGGTAATCAGTCTACTAATCCTTTCAACCTATTCCCCAAAGGGAAATGGGTGTATGAGGAAATGGCCAACATGAATGTCAGTCTCTGATGTCAGGCCCCACACCCCATAGGCCCATTGAACACCCTTCATTCACTCCCTTTCCAACTTCAAACAGGAACAATGTCTTTCTGAGAAAGGAATCAGAGGGAGGCAGAGAGTATGTGGAATCTATATCTAACCTAAGTCTCTAGCATGAGGGGAGAAGAATTTAGAAAAGATCCCATATTCTAAATGTTATTTAATTCCTCTGAGTTTTATCTCTGATGTGAATTTTTTTTTTCAAGTTTATTATTGCAGGATCACTTGCAATAGCTGTTGAGAGGGAACCAACTCATTGCATGGTAAGTACTTCCTCAAAGAAAGGTTTTGATATGATTAGCTTACAAGTGATATCATCACTCAAGATGACAAACCGGTAAGATGTTGTTGATGCTTATTGTCACATTAAATCCCTATTATTTTATTTTGCACAAAATGAACACTGAGGAATAAAGGGATAAGATAGTGCAGTGGGTGAAAATGCTATCCTCCCACATCTGCCTCTTGGTTTCAAATCCAGCCCATCAAAGTTGACAGAAGCTAAACTTTCTCTCATGGTAATTAAGTGCTGGATGAGGTGAGATGATACACTTCCACTTCTGGAGCATGGGTACAAATCAGCAATATAGAAGATATTTCCAACAGCAAATTAGGTTGATGCAATTAAACTGTGCTTTGTTTAACATGGGTATGTTCAATGGGGCACTCTAGATGAAGCTTTACTCTGTCTAGCCCATGCTATACTAGCCCTGGGTGTGTTTGATGGGACAGTGTCAAGGGAGCTTTACTCTGTATCTAACCCTTGCTGTTCCTGTCCTGGGTGTGTTTAATAAGGCAGTACTTGATGTGATGACTGCATTTCTGAAAAACAAATCTCCCTGATTTCCCAGCAGTTACCTCCCTCATCTCAATGAGGACAAAGTTCAACAAAAATGAATTCAACTTAGTTACATGGTGTCAAACTGAATCACTCACAACACAGGTATAGCGCATTCTACCTGCAAAGCTCACTTGAATGCATCCTATTTTCACATCAAATAGAGCAATGTGTTAAAGTTTATAATAGCGCTTCCCTTACACTACCTCGAACTACTCATTGATCAGAGGAAAGTCTCCAAAGTTGCTCAAGAAAATATACAAATATGGTTAAGGTGAGTTGTTATGTGGAGTAATCTCTCTCTCTCTCTCTGAATAAAGATTTGAAACCTTCAAGTTAGCTTAAATTGACAAAGAACAAACTTAGTCAAAGTCGTTCCTACCTCAAGGTTCTCTTAAACAAGTGTGTCATGGTATAACAATATTTTTGCCTGTAACAGATCTACCTGTGCAGTTTCTTTATCTGCCACTGTCAGTCATCATGGCTTAAAATATATCACGTGACTGGCTTTACCTTGAAGCTGTGTGAAATGAGGAGCTCCATTGTTTATCTGCACTGTCCCTCTAAGCTGCTGACTTATTCCACACTCATTGGGCAGGGGTTTTAGTTTGGCAGGCCAGTGAGCAGATCACCGACCGCGATCGGCCCCCACCCGCGACTTAACACTGGCTGGGCCAATTGATGGCCAGCTAGCGTAAAACTCGCACTGAAAGGCTCCACATTGCCAGGGTGGGGGCGGGAGGAAGGCGAGCTCTGAAGTCAGTGTGGGCGCAGGCAGAGAGCTGCCTCAGGGAGCTGAAGACCTAAATCACCTAAAATAAAGGTCACCTGAAAATGTAGGTAATGAAAATGCTGGGCACAGAAAATTATTTGTATTTTAATTTATCATGGAAACCTCATCCAGCCCGTGGATGAGGTTTTCTGAAAAACGTAAAGGCCACCTGGCCGATTCGTCCACCTGCGAACTCTAATGTTGCACGGGCAACGAAAAGTCTCTGTTAATTGTGCCGTTAATGGGCTTAGTTACCCAATTGCCTGCTTAATTGTTGACTGGTGTGCTTCCAAGTTTAGCGTGCGCCTGCCGACCGAAATATCACATGAGTGCGCAATGATATTGAGACATTTGCCTGACACCATCGCGCGCTGTTTTATGCTTGAGCAGGTCAGGCACCTGCCCGTCCGCTCAGTGAAAAATTCTGCCCATTATTCAACACTACATTTTACACTCATTGTTATTGTTCTCTGCTATCTCCGCATCCTTGATTTTAACATGCTGTGCCACTCTGCACGTAACTATTTTCTTTCAAATCACAAGCTAACTCTTCCATCATGTATTATGTAAAGCCATTTAAACAGTCAGGGTCTACTGTCCTACAATAATGTACTACAGGAATAAATCTTTTTTTAATCCTGTGAATGAACATTGATAGATAACTGCATCACCAAATGAGGCTGAGTAATAAAGACCAGGATGTCCCCAGTTCGGATCTCCGATCCATGAACCTCCATTAAAGTGACAGTTCATACGCTGCTGTTGAACTCAGCGAATGCAAATAAACATTGGGCCATTTCTACAGTGCACAGTCAATCCACAATCCCTGTTTGACACCCAAGTGGAGAGATAAAAAAAAAGTAATCTGGCATGTCTTATCTGGGCAGGGGTAAAGAATCAGTTTGTATTCTCATTCCTGATTACTGTGTGGTTATCCATTCTGGAATGCATGCATTGTTTGTCAGCACTGGAAGAGTTCAGAATCTTTTGCCAGTCCTCACCACTTAAACTCATAAAAAGTTATCCTCAAGCAATGTGCTTAATATCTGTCGATCTAATCATGGGTTACATAGAAAAACATTGGTTCATAATTCTCTTCTATGTTATTAATGGAATATAAATGGAAATTTCATTGGAATTACCCTAACACATCTTTGCAGTTCAAGCCGCCTGTGCTGGGGGACTCATTTAAAACAATTAGCCACAATTCTCCAGGGTCTTAATCTGAAGATAACATTGGTGTATCTGTAGTGACATCAGAAAAGTGGTTACTGTATTTTTCTTGCAATGTGTATCAACACCAAAATAGTTATTGGAATAGAGTTGTATTTCTCAACCAATCCATTGAATATCAATTAGTGTTATGCAGGTTTGCTAAATACCTGACAGCTTGCAAGCTTGTGAATCTAGGAAGAAATCATTACCTCCAATAAATCCAGTCCCTTTTGGATGCATTGACACCAATTTCTCACCTTTTTACCTTTGAATGTATCCCTGTCCAGAAATTGGCTTGGTTATCACTTCTTCATTTCATTCTGCCTTCTGAGCATTTATCCTCTTCAGCTTTGTTAAATCCTTCCATAATCCTCAAAACGGAACATGCTAAGACAGAAATCAATAGATTTCTGGAGACTAATGACATCAAGGGATGTGGAGATAGCACAGGAAAGTGGCGTGGAGGTAGACAATGGGCCATGATCTAATTGAATGCGGAGCAAGCTTGATGGGCTGAATAGCCTACTCCTGTTCCTATGTCTGATATTCCTACTTCATTGTGCCACCTGAAATGCTCCTTTTAAAGAAAAAATGTAGTATACTTCAATAGGGAGGTGGTGACATCGTGGATTAGTATTTCCAGAGGCTCTGGGCACCTGGGTTCAAATCCCATCACGGCAGATTGAATCAATAAAAATCTGGAATTTAAAGTCTGATGATGACCACAAAACCATTGCTGGTTGACATAAAAACCCACCTGCTTCACTAATGTCCTTACCTGGTCTGGCCTACATGTGACTCCAGACCCACCGCGATGTGGTTGACTCTTAAATGCCCCTCTGAACAAGGGTAATTAAGGATGAGCCTGGCCAGCAACACCCACATCCAATGAATAAAAAATAATAATATGGAGAAGGATTGGGCTTGATGGGCTGAATTACCTTTTTCCTCCTTCCACATGTTTTTTTGTGTTGTACTATATTTATTTCTGGATCAGGGGCTGTCAGGGAATCGAAATCATCAATGTCATTTCCCTCTTTCCAGCTGTAATTATGTAGAATATAAACATGGCATTGAGATACACCTTAAACTTTCCTTATGCCTGATATTGGAAACATCTTCATTTCTGGCCCCTCACGGGCACTAATCTATACAAAGATGCTTCACATGGGAAATCAAACTCTCATATCTTTGTTTAAGATTTGGAATGCCCTGCCTGATAGGCTTGTGGATATAGATTCAAACCTAACCTTCAAAATGGAATTGGATAAATTCTTGAAGCAAAACAATATTGGAATTCTTGAAGCAAAACAATATTGGAGACAAATGGGGAAAAGAGCTTGGGAGTGAGACTTATGTGATTGGTCTTGAGTCAGCACAGACTTGATGGTCTGAACTGCACTATTCTATATTCTGTGATTAAAGTTGTGGAAATAATTATGGTGTGGCAACTCAACTGGCCGTATGGTCTATTCCTGCTCCTATTTCTGCTTTATTTATGTCTTATTTTAACTAGTATGAGCCAAAAAAAACTGACATTTATCTGTATTGCTGAGGGAGCAGGGTTATTAGGCAGAATTCAGCTCCTGCAACCCGAGTCCCCCCAATGATTAGGGAACCAGTGGGATACCCGCATCGTTTCTATAGGTGATGCCCAACATGTTTTAAGTGCATTGATGCACTTAACTGACCAGCATCAGACCTCCTGAGGATCAAGGAGGGACATCCCTTATGAGGCCACAGGCAAACCTGACAGGTGGCCTTTGGGATCCATGTGAGATGTGTGTGTGACCAGTTAAATCTCAGAGGCACCATTAAATCCCAGGTGGCTCAGACATAATTGGTGTCAAGTGCCTCATTAATGAGTCTAATTGGCATCGCACTTCCAGCAGGCAGTGTTCTTCTCTAGCGTCCTTCCCGCTCCCAACTTAATTGAGGACAGTTTTCCTAATGCCGGCAATAGGACACATATACTCCACATGATTCTCCCAGTCCTATGAGTGTGCTCCAAAATATTCCTCCCATAGTCTGTGAAACACACTAGAGCAGAAGTATAGATGTTAAGATGAATGAATACTGTGGAGTTTTGTTTGACTGCCATTGGAGGCAGGAGACTATGTATAAAAATCATTGCCTGGAATCTCAGAATGATCCAGCAGAGAAGAAGGCCATTCAGCACTTAGTGCTAATGCTAACTGTTTGGTAGAGCTATCCAATTAATCTCACTCCCTGCTTTTTCCTATAGTCCTGTAAATGCTTTCCTTCAAGTATTTCTCTTTTGAATTTTCTTATTAGATCTGCTTACTTCATCCTTTTCAAGCAGTGCATTCAAGATCACAACAACTCAATATGAAATAGAACATTTCCTCATATCACCTCTGGTTCCTTTCTATAACACCTTTACTGACTCGACTGCTACTGGAAACATCATTACGCTATCAAAACAATTCATCCTATTGAAAACCTCAACAAACAAATACAGCTTCTGCAGCCTATTTTTTTATTTGTTCATGGGATGTTGGTGTCACTGGCCAGGCCAGCATTTATTATCCACCCCTAGTTGCCCTAGTTCAGAGGGCATTTAAGACTCAACCACATTGCTGTGGGTCTGGAGTCACATGTAGGCCAGACCAGGTAAGGACAGCAGATTTCCTTCCCTAAAGGGCATCAGTGAATCAGATGTTTTTTTTTTTACAACAATCATAGTCATCATTAGACTTCCATTTCCAGATTTTTATTGAATTCAAACTCCACCATCTGCTATGATGAGATTCAAACCTGGGTCCCCAGAGCATTACCCTGGATCTCTGGATTACTAACCCAGCAACAATACCACTATGTTATTGCCTCCCTTATTCATGTAAATAAAGTCCTTCATTCCTGGTACCATTCTAGTAAATCTCTGTTGCAACCTTTACAAAATCTTGACATTCTTCCTAAAGTGTGACATTGAATGGGTTTGTATAGATTTAATGATACAGGTAGATTGCAAATAGACTGGAGTAAGAGTAAGCTTGATGAGCCAATTGGTCTTTTCCCCCAACCATGTTTTCTCATATGTTCTTTAATATGTGTTGTTTACTTCTAGATCAGAGGCTGCTTAGGAATGAACATCATCAGTGCCATTGCCTGCTTCCCAGCGGTAATAATATATTCTGTAAACCTTGCGTTTCCAGGCTATTGTTATTCAATTAACTGTTTTCATCATCAGGTGAGTATTTAGTTATATTGATACTGAGCATTTATCAGAAATACCTTTACATGTTTTCTGTCCACTTTAATTTACTTGTGTTTAACACATTGCAGGGTACAATTCCATGTTTGGCCATACTTCTACTGCTGACACTGCTTATTGCAGCAATATCCATTTCAGTTTCCAGCTTCAACTGTAAAGCTATCAACTGTTGCTGTGCCACACCAGAGGTAATCTACATAATGAATTGATCTCAGACTCTACCACATTTATATTGGCTCTCTTTCCCATTTTAGGAAACCGTGCATGTATCAATGATAACTGCTGGGCTCCAACAGTTGCATTACATCCTGGAGAAGTCAATGAAACGACAGGACAGGCAGGGCATAAAACAAGCAGCCAATGTGTTTCTGTCCACTTCTCACCCAGGAACAATTAAAATTGACTTCTCACAATTTTTTTATTGTCCACCCACAGCCCAGTTTTTCCACAAGATAGCTGTTAAGCCAAAAGAAAATGCTGTGAACTACAGCAAGGTTATACCAGCCAAGGCTTGAACCATAAAATGTTACCCCCAGAAACAAGGTGACTTGTCCTTTCAAAATTGAAGCAGTTTGTTTTTCTCCTGTTGCATCCTCCCCCATGCTTTCTGTTTTTTCCACTTGTTCCAGTTTCCAAGCAGCAGATTGATTAGCCTTTAGCTGGGGCTCAGTGGGGAGCATTTTTGTGCTCTCAGCCACAAAGCTGTTGGATTCAGATCCAGAGGATCGCACAAACAGCAATGTGATAATGACCTGAGTGCTTTTTTGCTGATGTTGGTTAATAAATGATCCCGACCCTTTCTAGTCGGGGGGTGGGGTAGCTGGAGTGACTGTGATTTTGAAATATTTAAGAGGAGCAGCCTTTAGATCCAGTATCACCCTTCCCTTACCTGCTTTATTAAAAGGCCGTGGTTATTTGAACAAGTGATCAAGCTGGACAAGGGCAGGGATCTTGCACACAGCGTGAGTATCTCAGTTGGTCTATAATGAGACGCCTATTACCAGAGAAATGTTTCAAGCTCTACATTGGCTGATGGCCTTTAGCTGAAATATTTCAAGATTTTTAAAATATTTTCTTAAATTTTCAACACGTTACCAAGGAAATATGCTTATCTCTCACCCTTCGATATCTTGTATTCAGTACCAGAAAAACAGCATGACTTTATTTAATAATTTACAAATCTTTACCGTAAATAAAACTCTCCATCATAAACATAGTTCGAAAATAAGGTCCATCATAACGAGTCAAATTTTGAACACGGAAGAAAGCTGTATTAGTAAAATGCACAGTTACTAAGGGAACATGTTCAAGTTCCTCCACTGAGATAAACTATTTTCCAGCAATTGAAGGGATAGATTTCCTCATCTGCCCATGTGCAGAAAGTGCTCCCCCTAGTGTTGTAGCTCAAATAAACACAGCCTTGCAGGTGGCTCTGGCACAGAGGCGACACAAACATTACTGCCCCAGTGGGGAAAGTGGCAAGGGAATGGGTCCAATGGTGTGGGAGAGGCGTCTGAGCCATGATGAACTGACTGGCTCATTCTGCACTAATTCTTTTTATTCGTGTTTTTTTTTTCAGCCGGTTGTTATCGTGTACAACACCACAACCACACAACAGATTCCCACCCAACAGTTCCAGCCGAACCCTCCACCTTACAACATGGCGGCGATGGCACCTGTATATGCTGGATAAGAACGGGTTTCTGTGGAAATTCTGTTTAGTACATGTTAGTTAACCTTCCAGAACTTGGCACAATATTATTAGAATATGTGTAAATATTCAGGATTCTGTTCATTTTGCTCTTGAGCTGCACGTGATTCCACTAAGACCACATGTATCGCCCTAGTTGCCTTGAGAAGCCAGCAGTTTTCTTTCTATCCTAGGCTGATGGGGAGGGCATTAAGGGTGCAAACTGTGTGTGTATGTGTGTGTGTGTCAGGGGAGAAATTGGTGAACCCGTTGCATTGTTCCAACCGTCCAGACCTTTAATCGTGATTTACTTACGGTGGCAGTCCACTAGTTACTAGATTTATTCAATCAATTTCATGACTAGTTCAGGGCCATAATCGATACATTACTCACACACATACCTCATTGTCTCATATGTGCGACAGTCAAGCAAAGTTCCATGTCTTGAGCATCAACCCTTCGGAGTAGAGCTTGATTTTGTCCGCTATTGTATAAACGGGCTGATTTCAAGTCAGCAACCCACTTTACATCTCTCTCGATTTGAAGTCAATGAAAATAAAAATCGAGGGATGTAAATCGGGCTGCCAACTTGATATGCCGGTTTCATGTTATCGCATACCAAAGCAAGATCAACCAGAGAGATGGAGTCTACACCAATTTTTTAAAGTCGTTCTGCGTTTTCCAAACATTGTTAATCTGTTTAAAATTATCCTTGTGAGCCAAAAATGTTGACAAACAGTAGATTTTCAATTTACCGTTTTGTCATTTAACCAGTGTCGTGGCTCAGCCGCCCATTACAGAAACTGTAGTTTTCACTGATACCAGTTTTCATTGAAAATTACAATTTCACTCAAAATTATTAGAAACAACATCAACAGGAATGCCAACTGAACATTTTAGCACAGAGGAATTACAACCTAGTGTGTCAACAAATACACGCAGAAATGATCCCCAAAACGGTTTTAAGAAAAAGCGTTCTGTAACGATACACACATATTGGAAAATTACATGTGTGTTCATTCACCTGTGCTAATAATTCAATTGCAGACAAAGGTCACAACCTGTAGCTCAACACGTTGCCAAATAACAGTGTCACCTAAACACACGATAAAGTATAAAATGCAATGGCACCCATGAATAATTTGGCACCACAAGCTCACAAATGGAATGTCACATTCAATAAATAGTAAACTGAAAAATGTCATCAAGACACATTAGCAAACAAGACACAGTAAAATCATCCAAACAAGGTAAATAATGCACAATAAGTCAACTGAACACATTAATTAGTACACAGAATTAACTAAACATTGATAAACATTAGACAATATTAATTAATAGAACACATAAATTTCACAAGTATATTAAAAGATATTTCAAGGAAAATTGTTTTGCATGCTTTATATCAGTACATTGGTGTTGGAATAGTTTAACCCCTCCAGCTCAATTTACTCTGCTGTTTTTAAATGGATTTGGCATTTAGATGGCTGGACTGAGATTCACATTCCTAATTCAAATCGTGATACATTATCATATTGCTGTCCTTAAAAGGCAAATGAGAAAGAAAGATTTAGTAATTAATGCTATTTTTCAATCAACTTGGAATGTATAATGGGGATTATAGGGTGAGACTCCCCTTCAAATGATTGCTTCTATGGGGTGGATGGCCAGAGTTTTCTGATGTTACTATATTGTTCTGATGTATAATAAATCTACACAAATAAAAAATATTAATTTGTTGAACCTTGAAAGTACTGAATGAAGTAATAGACTCTCAGCAAGTGGTGAAACATGGTTGATTAGATTTGAATGTAAGGGGACATCTATCACCATGCTGTTAGTTTTGTCTGAAAGAACTGTCCACTGATTGTATCAGTTCCTTTCTTATATCTGCGCACTTCTTTATTCTCTGAAATGTTTGCTGCCTCAATCCAATCTCAGCCAGTATCACCATCTGAAATCTGTTTAACACTTTCATTTCCTGCTGCTCTCTGCTGATATTTCCTCGATTGCATGTATAATCTCAGTCAAAAAGCTACTGCCACCATGAGAGGGTGCTGCATTGTTGCTGAAGCTGTCGTTTAGTTAAGACATCAATTCCCAGGTTATTTCTGGAAAAACTCAGCAGGTCTGATAGCATCTGCGGAGAGGTATATTCCTCTCTGCATATGCTGTCAGACCCGCTGAGTTTTTCCAGGAATTTTTGTTGTTGTTTCAGATTTCCAGCATCCACAGTATTTTGCTTTTAACCCAGATTATTTCTATCTGTCCTAGTGATTCAGCGAGAACTAACAGCACAGAAACAAGCTATTTGGGCCAATAAGTCTATTTCTTGTGTTTATGCTTTCACAAGGCTCCTCCCACCTTACTTCATCTACCCCTGTGTGTAAGCATTAAAAATCAAATGGTGATCATGGATTACAAAGTCCTTTTAGTCCATCTTAATTGATTCATCCAGAGAGATCTAAACTTCCCACATTGTAGCATCTTCAACTGTTTCTTAAATTATTTCAGCTGCTTTTTGCATCCACCAATCCTTATCTGGAAAAGTATTCCACATGTTGATTATTTTTTGAGAATTATAAATTTCTGATGTCAGCAGTGTGGTTATTGTTACCAGTTCCATCCCAAAAGATAAAATAAAATAACATGCTGGGTTAAACTTTATCTATACCCTTTCAAACCAATATATCACTTTAAAGTCAGCCATCAAAATGTGTCTTTTCAAAACAAAAATTTCAAGTTTATCAGAACTTACCTTATAGCTCCTCGTCAATGTCAGTTGGGAGTCAGATGTACCACACTTGTCTTAGGGCAGAATGTTGAGGGTTCAACTCCCATTCCTGTAACATGAGCCCAAAATCTATGCTAATGCTTCAGTATAACACAGAAGGGGTACTGTACTGTTGGATCTGCCACCTTTCAGATGAGATTTTAAATTGAGATCCTGTCTGTTCTTCTCTATATGGCCTCTAGTTCTTGAACGTGTTTCCAGTGATTGGAAATACTATTCATGTGTGATCTGACCAGATGATCTGAAAGTTTGATCTCTAACTTATCTTTCTACAGCTTTAGCTAGACAATTTAACATCCAACCTCAACCGGTGCTTTGCTGATTGCTATTCTGCATTGGTGGAACAGTCATGGAAATTTTCTTACCATTCCCCAATGAGAGATCAGTGAAAGTTCCTGAGAAATGGTTAAAACAGCCATTTACAGCATTCAGCAGGGCTTCTGCCATCATTACAACAGGACAAGCAGAACACAGAGGAGATTCTCCAAATGTGTTTGAGTTCACTAAGACTAAGGCACAGATTTTTGCTGACTTGAGAGTTCTTTTTAGAAACGGTGGACCCAACACAATTCCTGCCCCCATCCATTTTTGTAGCAATTTTCGCCAGCATGAGATAAGAGTGCAGGTAGTTAACGGCCCTTGTCAATTACGTTGCAAGTTTGGGCAGATTAAACCACCACCCTCCCCCTTAACCCCCACAATTTTACTGGAGTCAGGCTCCTTTGGTAAGTAGATAGTCACAGTCTCTCAGAGGAGGAATGAACCATGGGGAAATGCCAGGTCCAAATGGGGAACCAAAAGAGCTACCTGCTCCTGCAATTCTTTCATTGAAAGAACTTGAAATACAAAAACTGTTCTTCACTTTCAATGGTTAGATGCTGTATTTCAAGTTAGATGTGTTTTAATTACAGTGATTGATAATATGGTTTTGTCCTGCAAAAGGAAGCTACCATTAAATTGAGCAGCATCTTTTAAGTGCTGGAATGTGTTGGAATGTTTCCATTTGGAGAAGTGCTCTTACGAATACAAAGCTGAAGAAGACACTCTTGGGATTATTAATGCAGTGATGATAAGTGATTTAAATGCCCAGAGTGCTTTTAATAAAAAAAAAACTTCAGCAACTTTCACTGAGACAAAACAAAGGCCCCACCTGCTCCTGCTCTGCTGTAATTGATGACACATCTGGTGTAACTTAGAGAAAAGAAGTGGACATCACCTTCTTCCAGTTTCAATAAGCTTCATTGTTTGCATTTCTGGTGTTTGTTTTGATAGTTGAACTAACTGTGAATGCCTGGCTGACTTTCAAAAGCTCCAAAACCACTTATCTCAGTAGGGTGCTGTATCCGCATTTTGATTGACAGTTTTGAGAAGTTACTAAAGGATTATCTGTCTTTTATGTGGTTAGTGAAATAGATTTATTTTGCTTTTACAGTAGATCATCCACTATTTTTGAATGGATTTTATGAATGGGAGGCTTTTTTCAGTTGCAAGTGTGTTTGATTGAGAGCTGTTAGATGGCTAGAAGTTTATTTTTTATCTCCATTTCAAAGACATGGCCCCTGTTGTCAGCCACTGTCGATACTGGGAGAGCAGGTATTGATGAGACATAGGGGTGAAGTGGGAATGAGGATATAAGGCCTCTGAGAATGTCTGACTCCTGTCTGGTCGAGGGCAGCTCGCTTGCGCTCCATGATCAGGGCCATCTCTGAAACACAACCATGAAACTTTAGACACATTGGATGCTGTTTCTACCTTCAGCACCTCAGCCCTTCAGGAGCTGATGCACAGCATCACTAGTCGCAGATGCTGGTGTGATGGGGGCTGGCCTCACCTTAAAGATGCTGAGAGCACACAGGGAGAATGAGAGAACACTGTGGCACCTGCTATATTCTGACAGCAATTATCAGCACCGCTGAGGTGCAGACTTCAGTAATGTGTCCTGGGTGTGTGAGGCTGGACCATCACTGTGGTCTGAAGGCTGCACAGAGCACAGGGAAGAGGCCCTGGACTGAGACACTTGCCTTTACCTTGTGCTGAAAGGTTTCACATCTGAGTGACAAGAAAACTGCTTATCAGAACAAGGAGCCACAGGCAGGGAGACATTCCTAGGAGTTTATTGACAATAGTGAACAGTATGTGCAAGTGATCAACAGCCGCAGCCAAGCTGTGCAACTACTTTTACATAACTTTCCTAACCCTACCACTATGTCTTGGTGCTCCCTGGACATCCACAGTGGAGGTGGAGGCAGCCTGCTGACTGCGATGCTGTGTCTGTGACGACTTTGGCGAGTGTCCCCTGGAGGGCCGAGACTTGGTGAGCTCTGGCCTACTTTCGGGGTCCTGCTGTGTGGCTGTGGCACCCTCCTCAGCCTGTGAAGCTGGAGCTGCAGAGGTCACAGGAAGAGGGGATTCAGATGGTCCGGTCCCTCCCAGAGTCACCTGGGTGGATGGCCCCGGAACGTTCACCTGATGATCCTCCTCTCTAAAGGTGCCCAAGAGTTCCTGGCTGACTCCGTGAGCAGAAGAAGTAGCTGGAGTGAGATTGAGCTGCCCAGCACCCCTTTTGCGTACACACTGTTAGAGGCCAACTATTGCATCAGTTAAGTCCGTGCAGCAGTGTAGGAGTGACGTCCTGGACCAAGGTCTCGATGGTGGCCGCCATCCTGCCAGTGTTGACCTCGGTGCATTGCAATACCGGTGCTATCACCTCAGCCTGAAGACGGACAGATTCCTTCATCATGCTTTGCAATCTGAGGAGTACAGTGGATATCCCTTCCTGAGGCTCATCATCTGACTCAGACTCAGCAACGTTCTGGTCTCCAGCAGTCCTCCAAGTGCCGGGGACCTAGGAGGTCCCTGACTCTACCTGCTATGGATCAGAAAGTGCGATGTGCTCACCAGATTGTGATCCTAGGCTACTCCAAAGCTAGGTCCCACCAAGGTGTGTGTCTCTGCACAGGTGGAGGGTGTGGGTGAGCGCTGTGATGGGATTCAGGGAGGGTGACTTCAGATTCCTCTTCAGAGGTTTCTTCAGGTCTTGATTGGAGGCCCTGGGTCATGGACTTTGTCAGCTGTTTGGCAGATGTGCCTGCAAAAGCAAGGAGAGATAATTGGTGCATGGCAATGGCCTGCGAAAGGGGGCACATCACTCCTGGCATGGTTATCTGATGGATGTTGCACTGCTGGATTCTCACTTGGTACAGCAGCGCCAACCTCACCGTCAGCACAAGACCGGTCCTGGTCATCACCGGCCAGCTGGATGGCTCTGTTTTCAAATTCTGTCAGAGCTTTCATCTCTGACATCCCTCCACCTGTCTGAGACCTTTCCCTCCTGTTATGTGCCGGTTTGTCCTGCATGGATCAAGATGAGGAGAGTGTATCAAGACGCCTGCCGGGCCAGATGATAAGTATGCCTGGCCTGTGTGGGTGGTGAGTGGTCCATGGACAGGATGAGGACAATGACGGTGTGTGTGAAAGAGTGAATGGTGATGTGTCTTGCACTGGCAGTGAGTGAGGGCCTTGTGGATGTGTGATGGGTTTGTGAGTGTGTGAGTTGGGGGTGATGAAAAGAGTGACTTACCATGGTAGAACAGAGGAGATCATTCATCCTTTTGCAGCACTGGGTGGCTTTCCTCCTCTGCAGGGTGTTGGCGCTGACCACTGCCTCCCAAGCTGGTTTGGTGACTTTGCTGCCCATCCTGTGGCCAGAGCAGGGGTAGAGTGCATCCCATCGGGCCTCTGTAGCACCTAGCATTTGCTCGAGGGACCCATTTTTGAAGTTCCTTTGCTGGCAATGTCTCCCGGGCAGGGGTGGTGAGCTGGTGGTGTTGAGTGTTTTGCTGGTGGCTGCCTTATAAAGATGGCGGCCGGCGTGATGAGACAGCGGGATGATGGCGGGTGGGTGAATGAGTGCCCGCACGCCATGGAAACGGTGTGTTTTGTGGGAGTGAATAAATAAGGAGGTGGGCTCAGGACGATATGGAATGAAAACCTGCCATTTTCATCGACGGGTGGACTTCATTTTCCCCGCTCACTACCGCACCTACTGCAATTCTGGGAAAATTCTGCTCTAAGAGTTAATCACTTAAATTACACTAGAGCCCAATGTAGCCTGTGCCAAGTAGGGGCCTGTGAGAAATTGGTGAACAAGTTGTAACTTTTCAACCATCTGGAAGTTTAGCAGCAGTTTATTTCTGGTGACAATCTACTAGTTTCTATATTTATTCAATTCAGTTACACAACATACCAGGATTTCAGGGCCATAACCAATGCATTTACTTGTACAAATGCCTGGTTGTCTCGTGTGTGCTCCAGTTACAAAAACCTTGAAGCGTGGAGCACTCATTATTGGATTGGAGCTGGAATTTGTCTGATACTGTACAATGGGCTGATAACAAGTCAACAATCTATTTTAAGTCTTTTCCAGATTGAAGTCGATTAAAATAAAAATCAGGAGAAATGTAGGATAGGCTGCCAACTTGATGTTGCAGGTTTCACATTATCAGACACAAAGTCACAATGAACTGAAAAGAGTCTATCCCAATTTTTAAAAGGTTTCTCCATCTTAGAAACATTGCTGAATTCTTTAAACGTAATGGACCATATTGCAAATTGAAACAGCCTTGTCAACTAAACATGTTGAAAAATGCAGGTAAATTTTCAACTTTCTGTTCAGGTGTAAACAGATTGTGGATTGGTTACTCATTGTAGCCCAATTGGCAAAAATTTGACAGATGGTGTAAAATGTGGGAAAGATATGAGAACGCCACTTTGGTGGGAAGAATAGAAAAGCATATTCTTTAAATGGAGAGGGAACTGCAGAATACTATTGTACAGAAGGGAACAGTGTGTTCTGGTACATGAATCTCAAAAGCTTAGCATGCAGGTACAGCAAGTAATTCGAAGGACAAATGAAATGTTAGCCTTTATTGCAAGGGGTATGGAGTATAAATGTAGGGAAGTGTTGCTACAACTGTACGGGGTATTACTGAGGCAACACCTAGAGTACTATGTACCGTGTGCAGCTTTGATCTCCTTATTCACATTGGAGGTAGTTCAGCGAAGGTTTATTTGGTTGATGACTGAGATGACAAAGTTGTCTTATGAGGAAAGGTTGAGCAGGTTGGGCACATACACATTGGATTTTTGAAGAATAAAGGGTGATTCTATTGAAACATAAACATTTCTGAGGTGATTTGAGTGGATAGATGCTGAGAGAGGTTTCAAAATAAGGGGTTTCCTATTTAAGGCAGAGACGAATTTCTTTTGCCAGAGGGTTAAGAAATGGCATCAGCATCAATGTCAGCTGAATATTTTAGCACAGAGGAATTAAAAGATAATGTTAACAAATTGCACACAGAAATGGTAACCTAACATATGAAGATGCAGAATAGGAAAGGAGTAGGGCGTTCGGCGCTCGCACCTGCTCCACCATTCAGTAAGCTTATGGCTGATTTGTTTGCGTTTTGAATCCCACATTCCCACCTACGCTCGATATCCTTTGATTCACTTGCCTGACAAGAATCTATCTACCTCTGCCTTAAAAATATTCAATGACCCCGCCTCCACTGCCTTCTGAGGCAGAGAGTTCCAAGCAAACAAGTTTTTTAAAAAGTCCAATGTAAATGTGTATGGGTATTGGGAAATAACACGAATGTATCCACCTGTGGTAATAGGTGAATCTCAGTCAAAAGTGTCAACCAATAGCACACAGTGTTAGCCCAGTACAAACAAAACGCAGTGTTAACCAAGCACACGATGAAATATGAATTGCAACAGCTCCTCATGTAACAAGTCACAACCAAAAACTCTCAGAACTAAATGCAGCAGAATGTCACATGAATGTGTGAACAGCTAACTTGATTGAACAATGTCACAAAACCACGGCTTGGTAATACACAAATGGGTATGCCAAAAAGCGAGACATGTTGCTGAAGCTTTTTTCTTGCACTCATCAGGACAAATGCATGAATGCCAAATTTCAATGGTCACAATTTATACTACAGGAGAAAAGGGTGCTGATTGATTGGCAAGTCAACTCTGATTGGTCGAGACTTTCCCATGGAAAAAGCAATGGGGATCTCTAGGCTCCAAGGTAATTCAAAAATGTGCACGGCTCAAATATATTCCTTTCACAGACAACAGGTCCCTGTGCATGAATGTATGTTGCTTCTAGCAGGCATAAATGGGCCACATTATGTGCTCAACTTATCAGTTTAAGTTGGTTGTTAGTGTAACTAATAACACGCTCAGGATAGTTCATCAAGTGTTGCCCAATCATGGAATCACAGCTAAAAGTCAATACTTTGTTTTGGGTCTTTGCAACCGTGGTCTGGTTGCATGCGGTCTGTACTCCACCTGTTATGAGCAACCAAAGGAACGTGCTGTTTGATTTGATTAGTCAATTGCCTGGAGATAAGGCCTATGTAGCAGGCATCACATCGGCATTGAAATTCATGCACAACATTCCTCGATTGTGTGGTGGCAGAATGTAGGTTTAGACTGCCAACACATCCTGTTTATGGAAAATACTATTCATGTAGCCACTGTATAGTACCAGCATGAAATGGTTGGCAAACTAGTTGGAGCCTTACATTGCTTCTGCTAATGAGGCCCTATTTAAGTGCAATAAGTACGCAACTGAGTAGTGCCTCCCATGCTATCAAGGCCTCACTAGGGAGGAAATCCCATCCCCAAGAACTGTTGGTCTGTCAGAGGTGGGCAGATCTCCAATGCTGACAGCGCCACAAGAAGTGTTAACAGCTACTGGCAATGCCATAAGGCTTCATCAGGAGTCATCACTGCATCTCTGGAGATGGGTGGGTGGGATGGGATGGTGGTTGTGGGGAGAGGTTCACCAGCAAAGGGGCACAGAGGGATCAGGCAGAAAGGCATGTGCAATGGCTCTTAATGGGCTGCCCCCTTCCCCATGTTGAGTTCTTGGATCAGGCACTGGGTGCTTGTCAATGTGTGTTGCTGGGTAGCCTTTGGGAGGTATAGGAGATCAGATGCAAGGGCGGGGGAATGATTCTTAGTGGCGTGCTGCCTTCCCAATGTCAGGTGCATGGATCAATCACTGAGTGCCTGTCATTGTGAGTTGCTGGGTGGCCTTTGGGAGACACGGGAGACTTGTGCAAGTCCCATTAAGTCTCTGTGCCATCATTAAATTCTGATGGGCTCAGGGATAATTTGTTTTAAGTAGCTCATTAAAAAGGCATAATTAACATCCCGCCACCTGTGGGTGGGATTTCAATATCAGGCTCATCCCATGCCCAAAATTAGGGACAATTTTCCCAACATTGGGAGTCAGATTAACCTCTCCCTGTGCCCAGTGATAGTTCATGTGAGCAACAATTGCTTCACTTAATTATGTAATGTTCCACATAGTCATTGTCATTCTATTTTCTCCTATCTTAAGGCTGCTACATCCTGTTGTTCCTTAACTCAAACAAGGCTCCTGCATAAGCTTCAAGGTTTAGCTTTTAGCTGCAATAAGCATCTTTTTGAAAGCTTGACATTATGCTCCATAATACTTGTACCTTTGCACCAATTTATGTTATGCCCTGTTTCTACATTTTCCTACCTTATCAGACTATAAAAGGGGTCTTAATAGAGTTCAGTGCTAAAAACCAGCACAAATGTCCAGGTTCACCAAACCCAAACAGGGCAAAGCAGATGTTAATTGTAAACTAGACTGAGTAACCTGGGAATCCAGGTCCAGGTTTTCAGAGCCTCAGCTGTTGAAAGCACCTAGGAATGGGATATTTGATGAATTCAAAGTGTAAATACCTCATTCCTTCTTGCAGCTATGATCTAAATATAATTTTCTTTCACGGCAGTTATTGTTTGTACTTACAAAAATAGCAAGGTCTTTAGGATTACACATAACATACAAGGCAGGATACTCACACCCACAGACTGCACTCTATGTACTAGGTTGCTACATGACCCCCACCCCCACATACACACACACACACACACACACAAACACACACTCTCTCTACAGGGAACTTGGTTAGTAGCTTTTACATCCTTGTTTAATGCTGGCTATGCAGCCATTTCAATTTTGAAAGGGGCATGAGAGCAGGTGTACAAAACTGCCACAGTTGCAGACAATGTGCAAATTGTATTCCTATGACTATCACCCCAGGGATCTGCACACATAATCCTGGCTGATATTTCAGTGCGGTACTGAGGGAGTATTGTACTACCAGAAGTGTCAGCTTTCAAATTAGACACTTTCCTTTTCAAGTGGATGTAAATGACCCTGCAAGTGACTTGAGTAAGAGTAGAGGAGACCTCCCGGATCTGCTGGCAAATAATTATCCCTCAAGCTGCATCATTAAAGAATAAATTGGAACAAAGAGTAATCTCTTTCCTCTTGGTTGGACCTTGTTGTACCTTCCTATATTAAAACATTGGCTAAAATTCAAAAGCAATTCATTTCCTGCAAAAGATGCTTTGGGGTGTCTGGAGAAGCGATACATCAGGGCAGATTCTTTTGTTCTTTCTTTCATTCTAAAAAGGGCTCCATTTACCATTTATGAATAGGTATCAATCCATCTGAACTTGTAATACATTTGAAGTCTCTTTGGAGTAACTGTCAATAATTCACAGTTGGCTACATATTGGTAACAGTTATGATTTATTGTTTTTAAGCGTAAGAGAGAATTAATTCTTTACAGTATTTACATAGCAATTTACAAAATAAAATCTAGAATTATGTTACTCATTATTGTCCTTTGGGTCGTAGGCAAGGCCCATTCCTCATATCTCCTACTCACGTATGTGTCTTGTCATGAAAACATAATTTTCATAATATTATTGTGATTTATTGTAAAGCTTGGTTAATAGCAGACAGCTGTTCTGGAGCTTTTGAGTTATCAGAAGAGAAGCTAGGTTTGAAATGCTAAATCTGTAAACATGGCTGAAGTTTTAGAATGTGAGGTTTGAAGAACATTTGAATTTTTAGATAAACCAGAGTAGTGAATTTCAAAGAGATGGTAAGGTGTTACACCTAGCCATAAGAGGCCAAGCCAAACAGTGTGTTTATTTTTCCCAAAGATTATTGATAAGATTGTCAATGTGGTAATCACCTTGTTAAAGACAATTGCTAGTTAAACAGGTAATGGGCATTGATTGTACAGAAAGATACAGCTGGAACACTTCATGTAGCAGCTAGCTTGGCCTAAATAGCCAAGTGGTTATGGTACTGGGTTTGTAACCCCAAGATCAAGAGTTCAAATCTCACAATGGCAAACTATGAAACAATGTAATTTCATCTGAAACAGATGGAAACATGTTTTTTGGGGATTACGCGGAGTCGCTCTCAAGCGAGGCGGTGGATCCCCTGGTGCCCTCTACTGACTCCCCCCTCATCCCCCCAAGGGAACTCCGGGACTTTTTGTCGGGGCACCGCGGTCGCCGAGACAGGGTTCAGTTGGCCTTGGACCGGTGGCATTCGTTTCCGCTGGTGTTCTGGTCCACTCGCGAGGCTCTCAAGTCTCCCGAGTTGGATAGGAACGCGCGGCGGAGGGTCCAAACGTTTCTCGCTGGGCTCCTGAAGGAGAGGAAGGACTAAAAAGTCCTCTTCTTCTTTTTAATGACTTAAGGTGAAGGTTTGATGTACCTTTGACAATGAAGACCACTATAGCCAGCCTCAACATCCGCGGCAGCAGGGCCGCACAGCGCAGGTTCCAGAACTTCTCGGTCCTCAGGGACGGGAAGTATGCGTTGTGCTTCCTGCAAGAAACCCATACCGTTCCGGGAGACGAAGCCATGTGGCTCCTGGAGTGGCGAGGGGGGGTCTACATGAGTCACCTAGCCTCCAATTCTGGCGGGGTGGCTATCTTGTTGGCCCCGCATTTTCAGCCGGAGATCTTGGGGGTCAAGGAGCCGGTGCCAGGCCGGTTGCTGCACCTGACTGTGCGTCTGGGGGGGGCGGTGCTTCACTTTGTGAATGTGTACGCTCCCCTGGGCACGCAGCAGCAAGCGAGCTTCTTTGAAGAAGTGTCCACTCATCTTGGCTCCATCGACGCTGGCAAGTGCATCGTCCTCGGGGGGGATTTCAATTGCACCCTCGGGGTCCGGGACCGTCACGGTACCCCGCACTGCACGCGAGGTGTGAGTAAGTTGCGGGACCTGGTCAGGTCCTTCGACTTAGTGGACGTCTGGCGAAATCTCCATCCTGACTCCAGCGTGTTCACCTTTGTGTCACCTGGAGTCGGAGCGTCCAGACTCGACCGCCTTTACGTTTCGAAGGCGTACGTGTCCTGTGTTCCGGCTGCTTCTATACAGCAGGTTCCGTGCACGGACCACCGTCTGGTGTGGGCGGAGCTCACTTCGTTCTGCGCTCGGACGGGGTCCGCGTACTGGCATTTTAATAACCTGTTGTTGGAAGACCAGCGGTTCCTGGACTCGTTCCGTCGCTTCTGGGCCGGCTGGAGAAGGAAGCGGGGAGGCTTCCCCTCCTTGAGGCTATGGTGGGACGTGGGCAAGACTCACGTCCGAGTTTTCTGTCAAGAGTACGCGAAGGGGTCGACAAAGAGACGCAAATCCAGGGTCGAGGAGTTGGAGAAGGAGGTGCTCGACCTGGAGGCACGTCTCCGTCAGCCCGACGCGGACCCGGCCCTGCGGTCGGTGTACGATGAGAGGAAGGGCGCGCTGCGGGACCTGCAACTGGTCGGGTCTCGGGGCGCGTTCGTGAGGTCGCGGATCTGTTTCCTTAAGGAGATGGACCGTGGCTCTCCCTTCTTCTACTCACTGGAAAAAAGGCACGGGGTCCGTAAGCAGCTCTTTACGCTGCTGGCCGACGACGGATCCCTTGTCTCGGATCCGGAGGGCATCAGGGCCATTGCCCGAGATTACTACACTGCCCTGTTCTCTCCGGATCCGTCCAGTGAGGAAGCTTGCAGAGTTTTGTGGGAGGACCTGCCGCTGGTCAGCCCGGAGTGCGCCGGAAAGCTCGACTCCCCTATAAGTCTGGGGGAGCTGACCGGCGCACTCGACGGTCTTTCTAGGGGCAAAACCCCGGGACTAGACGGGCTGACCGTGGAGTTCTTCAGGGCGTTCTGGGACGTCTTGGGGAGCGACTTCGCGGGGGTCCTGGGGGAGAGCATTGCTACCGGGGAGATGCCCCTTTCGTGGCGCAGGGCCGTGATTGCCCTGCTGCCGAAGAAGGGGGATCTCCGCCTTCTTAAAAACTGGCGCCCGGTCTCCCTCCTCAGCACGGACTACAAAATCTTCGCCCGAGCCATGTCTTCTCGGCTCGGCACCGTGCTGGACCACATGATCCACCCTGACCAGTCCTACACCGTCCCGGACCGAACCATTTATGATAACATCCATCTGGTCCGGGACATCATCCACCATTCCCAGAGGGCTGGTCTGTCGAGCGCCTTCCTGTCTCTCGATCAGGAGAAGGCGTTCGACAGGGTGGATCATGAATACTTACTCGGAACTCTGCGAGCTTTCGGGTTCGGGACGCATTTTGTCGCCCGGATCCGACTTCTGTACACCGCCGCGGAGTGTCTAGTGAAGGTTAACGGGTCCCTGACGGCGCCCCTTCGCTTTGGGAGAGGGGTACGTCAGGGCTGCCCCCTGTCTGGCCAGTTGTATTCTATCTGCGTGGAGCCTTTCCTGCGCCTCTTGCGGAGGAGGTTGTCGGGATTGGTTCTGCGCGGGCCGGGCATCGGGGTGGTCCTTTCGGCTTACGCCGATGATGTGCTCCTTATGTTTAGTGACCCGGCTGACCTGCGGAGGATGCGCGAGTGCCAGGAGGTCTACTCTGCCGCTTCTTCTGCCAGGATCAACTGGGGTAAATGTTCTGGACTCCTGGTCGGTCAGTGGCAGATGGATCCCCTACCCGAGGAGCTCAGGCCTTTCACCTGGAGCAGGACCAGCCTCCTCTACCTGGGGGTCCATCTCTGCCCCGCTGAGGAATCCTGGCCGGCAAACTGGCAGGAACTGGAGACGAAAGTCACCGCTCGCCTGCGGCGCTGGACAGGACTGCTCCGAGTGCTATCTTACCGAGGTCGAGTTCTGGTCATAAACCAGCTGATCGCCGCCATGTTGTGGTATCGGCTGGTCACTTTGACCCCTCCCCCGGACTTTGTCACAAGAATCCAGAGATTGTTAGTCGACTTCTTCTGGGACAAAAGATTGCACTGGGTCGCTGCCGAGGTTCTGAGTCTCCCGCTTAGGGAGGGTGGTCAGGCGCTAGTGTGCCTACGCACACAGGTGGCGACTTTCCGCCTTCAGACCCTGCAGCGATACCTCTACGTCGAGCCTCCTCCTAGATGGTGTGCCCTGATGACGTATTTCCTCCGTCAGGTGCACGGCCTGAATTATGACGTGCAGCTCCTGTTTATAGAACAGCTGGGCCTCGGTGGCTCCTTGCAGGCGTTGCCCGTCTTTTACCAGGACCTGATCAAAGTCTGGAAAGTGGTCGCCTCGCAACGCAGCTCTCCCCCGTCAGGAGTAGCGGCTATCGTCAGAGAGCCGCTGCTCAGGAATCCGCCCCTCCGTCCTTTTCAGTGGTTGGCGGAGAGGAGGGCTGTGGCCGCAGGGGTGACCAGGATCGGGGACGTGCTGGGTGGCGGAGGACTGGGCTGGATGCTCCCGCAGGAGTTGGCGCGACGCGCGTCTGTGAGTGTCCAGGTCGCAGCCGATGCCATCCAAGACCTGAGAACGGTCGTGCTCGGACCCGACGTTATTTTGGGTCTTGAGGCGGCCCAGGTGCGCGGTGGTCTTCCGTCTGAGCGTTCCCCTGTTCGGACGGAATTCCACATTGGCCCCAAGCCCCGAACCCTCCCTCAGGTGCTGGTGCCCCGCAATATGAGCTGCCTCGGGGACATGCCCTCTGTGCCTTTTGGCACGGCAAAGAGGAGCTTTTTGTACGGACTGCTGCTGCACACCTTCCATTTTCTCGCCCTTGTCCGTCGACCGGACACGCCCTGGCGTGCCTTGTTGCCGTCCGGCGGCGGAGGCCCCCGATGGGAGGCCCTCTACGGAGGTGTTCTCCCCCTTTCTATCGGAGACCTGGGTTGGAGGGTGTTGCATGCAGCAGTCCCTCATAATAAGAGGATGCATTGGTTTGCGGACTCTCAGGACACGTGCCCGTTTTGCGGTCTTGTGGAGTCCGTGGACCATGTATACATAGGGTGTTGTAGGCTGCACTCCCTTTTTAGTTATTTGAAAAACCTTTTATTGATGTTTTGTTTGCACTTCAGCCCCACGCTCCTGATCTATGGGCACCCGGTGCGGAAGGGGGTCGGGAAGGAGGAGGACCTCCTCGTGAACCTGCTCCTGGGCCTGGCCAAGTTGGCCATTAACAGGTCCAGGCAGCGGGCGATCGACGGGGGAGTCCCGCCCGATTGTTTGTCCCTCTTCCGTGGCTACGTTCGCTGCCGGATGTCCCTGGAGAAGGAGCACGCGGTGTCTGCTGGCACTCTCGAGGCCTTCCGTGCTCGGTGGGCACCGCGGGAACTGGGGTGTTTTGTTGACCCCTTTAATCACATTTTGATTTAAAGTTTGTAAGTTTCCTTTAAAACTTTGTTCTTGGTTTTACAGCTGACCTGAATTAGGGGCTGTGCCTGATTTTTCCCAATTTTGTTGATTTGGTTTTCATTTAAAAAGATTATCAAGAGTTCAAATCTCACAATGGCAAAACTATGAAACAATCTAACTTCATCTGAAACAGATGGAAATAGGTTTGTACTCGAAAGAGTTACAGCCATCATACACTTTGATTACATACATTGAAAGAAATAACATGCATTTATGTGGAAGCTACTTGGAAGTCAGTAGCACTGAGATGTTGTCTTGAAAATAAACCAGCTTGAACAAAAAGAACCTGCCTGGATTAATTAATTCTTCCACTATAACCTCTGATTGTGAGTAACATGGGAGCAGAAGATGAACTTTAAGATTTGCTGATTGATCGCTGTATATGAAGGTTTTTGTCTCAGTCCTCTGAAGGAATAGAAGTGTACTGTTGTTGACAATTTAAGTTATGGAATGGCAGAAGGACGGTGCAAAATCACAAGCTTTGACTACCCACCAATTTATTTTCTGACTCTGAACCTTATCAGCAATGGAAGGCTGAAGTTGAAATGTGGACCCGGGTTACTTCCATACCCCAGAAGAAGCAAGGTATGGCTTAGGCGTTATCATTACGAACCAAAAGTAAGATAAGGAGTAGTTATTTTCAGAGTAGAAAGTGGATGATTTGGAACATGAAGAGGGATTGAACCTTCTGTTACAATTTTTGGATAAGTTTTACAAAAAGGATGAGTTATTGGAAGCGCATGAAGCTTGGACAATCTTTGATAGGTTTAGGAAATCAGATGATCAGTCCATGGAAGAATATATCATGGATTTTGATAAATGGTACAGGAGACTACAGAGATTTGAACTTGAAATTCTGGAATTGGTATTGGCATTTAAATTACTGGACTGTGCTCGCATTTCTCATGTTGATCGTCTTTTAGCACTAACAGGGGTTCAGTTCCGGTGGAAAGAATCTCCTCTAGGTCAGATGGCTACTGCCCTGAAAATATTTCTGGGGAAACAGTCGCTCCCTGCCACTTTCATAGCAAATGTGAACAGCTGTGCTGTGAAACAAAGGGTAGAGGAATCAATGGTGGCTGAATTTTGAGGGCGACCAAAAATTAGACAAGGATTCCAATACAAAGATGGGGTTAATGACAAAAGGTCTGAAAATTGTCATAACCCGAGCCAATTTGAGAGTTGGGACAAAAAGTGTGTCTGGGATGGTGACCATAGGCGTTTAACCCAAAAAGAATGCATGGGGAATGATTAATCCGTGTTTTCGGTGTGATTCCCAGTATCGTTACACGATGAACTGCCCACAGCACAGGAATCGTGTTTTTGAAGTGACCCATGGGACAGATTCATCTGAAACTGAAAATGATGATGGTG
The DNA here is from genome assembly GCF_017639515.1 of Carcharodon carcharias. NCBI lineage: Eukaryota > Metazoa > Chordata > Chondrichthyes > Lamniformes > Lamnidae > Carcharodon > Carcharodon carcharias. The sequence goes on along the minus strand of NC_054468.1, from coordinate 12,669,059 downwards.
ACTGCCATGATGGGATTGTATTGATCACTGAGTGTTTGCATCCAGTGATGAGTATCTTGATGGTAGATTCCTTCAACTGTGCAGCTCTGGACAGCGGTCACACTTCCACGGCATGTGACATGGACTGGCTAGACTGCTATCTTGAGTCTCTCAATGAGGCAGACCAGCAGAATGTTGAGTATGAAAGTTCTACCTGCTTCAGGTTCGGCGATGACAATACATTAACGTCCTCCAAACAGGTGGTCCTCCCATGTAAGATAACAGGGATCAATCTGTTTATCAGTACTGATGTGGTCTCTAGCGAGATACCACGATGGTTGAGTTGCTCTGCGATGAAGAAGGCTCAGATGTTGCTGGATATGAACAATGATAGAGTAGTCGTGTTTGTAAATGTGAATCTACATTTTTACTCGGTCAGGCCATTACTGCTTGCCACTAAGGAAGCCAGAGATTTCTCCTCAAAAAGTTCATGAAGTTTTGTTAACTGCTGAGAATAAGAATCTGGCGGACAAAAAGATCATTTGGAAATTACATAGACAGTTTACACATCCAGCGCCAACGAAACTGAAGGCTCTATTTCGAGATGTGGGAGTGGTCAATAAAGGATATGATGGCCTTATTGAACAAATCACTGCTCAGTGTGAAATTTGACTTAAATATCATAGGACACTATCCCGTCCTGTTGTGAGCTTTCCACTAGCCAGGGTGTTTTAGCGATGCAGTCGCAATGGACTTGAAAGTTTGGGACAAGGGTAGGGGTATTTTCTTTACTACACTTCATAGATATGGCAACCAGATTTAGTCTATCCACTGTGATACACAGTAAAGACAAAAGGACCATTGTCAATAAGGTCATGGAGAAATAGGTAAGAACAGGATTAGGAACACCGACGAAGTTCCTCACAGATAATGATGAGGAATTCGCCAATGAGGAATTTTGAGATATGTGCGAAAATTTAAACATCATAGTTATGCAACACTGCAGCTGAGAGCCTGTTAATAATGGTCTTTGTGAAAGAAACCATGCGGTAATAGATGACATGTTGCATAAAATATTGACTGATCAACCAGATTGTAAATTGCAAACGACACTAGCATGGACGGTGCACATGAAGAACTCTCTGCAAATTATTGGGGGGTACAGTCTGTACCAGTTGGTGTATGGAAGAAATCCAAAGTTGCCGTCGGTGTTATTGGATGGTCCCCCTGCTCTAGGAGGGACTAGCATTAGCTCCACCTTTTCTGCTCACCTGAACACTTTGCATGTGGGCAGAAAAGCTTTTATCAAAGCTGAGTTTCAGACAAAATTCGACAAGCCCTATGGCACAGCAAAGGACCATCAGGAATATAGTTTAGACAAAGAGACATGGTATATTATAAAGGGGAAGGCCAGAAAGAGTGGAAAGGACCTGGCAAGGTAATAGGGCATGATGGGAAAGTAGTAATTGTGCAACACAGTAATCAGACTGTTCGGGTACATTCTTCATGGTTAATTGGTACTGACTATACCTTTACAGGTTCTGAACAGGACATGGAACGAATGGAGGCACAATGCACTTCACATATACATACACTGGGTAGATATGAGGAGCAGATGATGGCAGATACAGGGTTGATTGATTATGAACAAAGTAATACTGAGGTACAGGACAGCGCTATTCATCCAAAAGGGCAACTATCCAAAGTATGAACAAAAGTTTGCCCATAGAATGTTATGTTGATAATCAGTCTCTTTGGGACAACGTTCATTCCACGAAAAGCATCACTGAAAAAAGGCTAAGAATATAACTAGCCAGTATAAAAGAAATGTTAGAGAGAAGAGAGATTTTTAAGATACAATGGGTGACACAGGTCACCAACTATCAGACTGTTTTACAAGAAAAAGTGCCTGCTCGAAGAAATTATTAAATGTATTGGAAGAGGGGTGCCTTGTGTTATAATGGTGCAATGAAAACAGCTTTTTTGTTTTATAATTGTTTACATATATATTTGGTAAAAGAAATACAGGAATTATAGATGTGGAAATACGGGACATTAATTCCTTCTGTTTGTTTGAAAAAAAAACTCAAAGAATTTTTTAAAAGTTTTAATTTAAAAGGAAGAGGAGAATCTGTCAATCACCTTGTTAATACCAATTGCTAGTTAAACAGGTGATGGGCATTGATTATCCCATCTAAATAGAATAAAAAGATACAGCTGGAACACTGCGTGGAAGCTACTTGGAAATCAATAGCACTGAGAAGTTGTCTTGAAAATAAACCAGCTTGAATCAAAAGACCAGCCTAAGTTAATTCTTCCACTACAACCTCTTATTGCGAGTAACAAATATGAGTGCTATGAAAGATTTATATTATGGAAAAAGTAAAGTTGCAAAGACTTATTAGAACAATGGGATTTACATTAAAAATGGAGAAACGTGTATAAAGAAGCTGAGCTTATGTGTAAGCAGAAGGCATGCTAAGATCTAACAAGTGTGAAAAGCCTCCAGCTTCTATGCATCAAGCTGCTGTCTACAGAAACAGAAAACTCATTGTGAACATCCCTGTCCAGGGTATTGTGTGATTTGCCTGGGTCTGTTGAAATCTATTTTGCCTTACTGGATGTGTAACTGGGAGTTGGGTAATTGGGGGATTTAGGAGTTATTGTAGCAGAAATTTATGTGCTTAACATCTTTTTTCTATTAATAAATGTTTAATTTAGTTTTGTCAAAAACCTCTAAGACTCAATGGCCTTATTACTATTGAACTCAAGGCATGAACCTCGAAATAAAAATACAAATTGCAAAACAGTTGTGGCAGCTGTTTCAAGTTTCCCTCTGGGATTTAGGCAGCTCGGCATTTACCATCTGCTGTGCCATAACAGTCTAGCTTGGTGTCTTTCCAATTCCTTTGACGGTGAGAGTGGCTAAACTTCCTTGGATATACCACAAAACCTAGGACTGTGGAGAAATCTAGCCAACCATAGACACAACAAGTACCATGGTCCAGCACAAGCATTCGGCCTCCCTGACATGTTTTTTCGTCAACCTTTTTCTCTGCTGTTTTCCTTTTCAGTGGTTAATCCAGTGGATAACAAAACTTAAATAAAGCTTAAATTTTAACAAAAACAAAAATACCTGGAAAAACTCAGCAGGTCTGGTAGCATCTGTGGAGAGGAACACAGTTAACGTTTCGAGTCCGAATGACCCTTCAACAGAACTAAGTAAAAATAGAAGAGAGGTGAAATAGAAGCTGGTTTAAGGGGGGTGGGGGGGTGTGGGACAAGTAGAGCTGGATAGAGGACCAGTGATAGGTGGAGATAACCAAAAGATGTCACAGACAAAAGGACAAAGGGGTGTTGAAGGTGGTGATGTTAACTAAGGAATGTGCTAATTAAGGGTAGAAAGCAGGACAAGCAAGGTACAGATAGCCCTAGTGGGGGTGGGGTGAAGGAATCAAAAAAGGCTAAAAGGTAGAGATAAAACAATGAATGGAAATACATTTAAAAATAATGGAAATAGGTGGGAAAAGAAAAATCTATATAAATTATTGGGAAAAAAAGGGAGGGGGAATCAGAAAGGGGGTGGGGATGGAGGAAAGAGTTCATGATCTAAAATTGTTGAACTCAATATTCAGTCTGGAAGGCTGTAAAGTGCCTAGTCAGAAGATGAGGTGTTGTTCCTCCAGTTTGCGTTGGGCTTCACTGGAACAATGCAGCAGGCCAAGGACAGACATGTGGACATGAGAGCAGGGTGGAGTGTTGAAATGGCAAGCAACAGGGAGGTCTGGGTGATGCTTGTGGACAGACCGAAGGTGTTCTGCAAAGCAGTCACCCAGTCTGCGTTTGGTCTCTCCAGTGTAGAGGAAACCACATTGGGAGCAATGAATGTAGTAGACTAAATTGAGGGATGTGCAAGTGAAATGCTGCTTCACTTGAAAGGAGTGTTTGGGCCCTTGAACGGTGAGGAGAGAGGAAGTGAAGGGGCAGGTGCTGCAGCTTCTGCAGTTGCATGGGAAGGTGCCATGGGAGGGGGTTGAGGTGTAGGGGGTGATGGAGGAGTGCACCAGGGTGTCCCAGAGGGAATGGCCCCTGTGGAATGCCGCCGGGGGGGTGAAGGGAAGATGTGTTTGGTGGTGGCATCATGCTGGAGTTGGCGGAAATGGCGGAGGATGATCCTTTGAATGCGGAGGCTGGTGGAATGATAAGTGAGGACAAGGAGGACCCTATCATGTTTCTGGGAGGGAGAAGAAGGTGTGAGGGTGGATGCGTGGGAGATGGGCCGGACACGGTTGAGGGCCCTGTCAACGACCGTGGGTGAAAAACCTCGGTTAAGGAAGAAGGAGGACATGTCAGAGGAAATGTTTTTGAAAGTGACATAATCAGAACAGATGCAACAGAGGCGAAGGAACTGAGAGAATGGGATGGAGTCCTTACAGGAAGCAGGGTGTGAGGAGCTGTAGTCGAGGGAGCTGTGGGAGTCGGTAGGCTTGTAATGGATATTGGTGGACAGTCTATCATCAGAAATTGAGACAGAGAGGTCAAGGAAGGGAAGGGAAGTGTCAGAGATGGACCATGTGAAAATGATAGAGGGGTGGAAATTGGGAGCAAAATTAATAAGTTTTTACAGGTCCAGACAAGAGCATGAAGCAGCACCAAAGGAATCATCGATGTACTGGAGAAAGAGTTGTGGGAGGGGGCCGGAGTAGGACTGGAACAAGGAATGTTCCACATACCTCATAAAGAGACAGGCATAGCTGGGGCCCATGCAGGTACCCATAGCCACACCTTTTATTTGGAGGAAGTGAGAGGAGTTTAAGGAGAAATTGTTCAGTGTGAGAACAAGTTCAGCCAGACGGAGGAGATTAGTGGTGGATGGGGATTGTTCGGGCCTCTGTTCGAGGAAGAAGCAAAGGGCCATCAGACCATCCCGGTGGGGGATGGAGGTGTAGAGGGATTGGACGTCCATGGTGAAGAGGAAGCGGTTGGGGCCAGGGAACTGGAAATTGTTGATATGATTTAGGGTGTCAGAGGAATCACAGGTATAAATGGGAAGGGACTGGACAAGGGGAGAGTGAATGGAGTCAAGATAGCAAGAAATGAGTTCCGTGGGGCTGGAACAGGCTGACATGATCGGTCCGCCGGGACAGTCCTGTTTGTGGATTTTGGGTAGGAGGTAGAAGCGGGCCGTCTGAGGTTGGGAGACTATCAGGTTGGAAGCTGTGGAAGGAAGATCTCCAGAGGAGATGAGGTCAGTAACAGTCCTGGAAACACTTTTTGAAAGTGAAAGTGAACCATTGCTGCCTTTTCTTTTGTAGATATTGATTGGGTTGAAGCTGATTTTTAGATGACCACATCAATGGCCATTCACAGTGGAATCCCAATGACTATGGATATTAAGTGGGTTGATGCCCATTTACAAAGAGCCCCAGTCCCTATGGGTTTAGATTGGTCGATGCCCATTCACAGTCACGCCTCATCTTCTGGGTGTTCTAAGACTATGAATTGATGATGGTATTTTGAAGGATTAGGTATTACCAGAATTAAAACACATTTTAACATACTTTTTTTATTCGTTCATTCATAGCATTGCTGGCTAGACCAGCATTTATTGCCCATCTCTAATTGCCCTTGAGAAGGTGGTGGTGCGCTGCCTTCTTGAAATGCTGCAGTCCATGTGGTGTAGGTACACCCACAGTGCTGTTAAGGAGTGAGTTCCAGGGTTTTGACCCAGCGACAGTGAAGGAACGGCGATATATTTCCAAGTCAAGATGGTGAGTGACTTGGAGGGGAACTTCCAGGTGGTGGTCCTTTGCTTAATTCTAACTGATGAGAAATGCATCTAATTTAATGAACCTATTGACCTTACCTTAATATTGAACTGCAATCTGGCAAAGTATAAGGCTGAAACCAATGAAAGAAATTACAGTTGGTTATATTACAGCAGCTTAGAAAAGTTGTACACTCCCACAAAGAAAGCTGTAGAAGGCTTTAAGGCTTTTCCTGTGTTTTTCTCTCTTCTACCAATGATAATTAGATTTTCCAATAACAAGGCCACTTTTTTCGATGAAAGGTCACAGACCTGAAACATAAACTCTGCTTCTCCCCACAATTGCTGCCATGCCTCCTGGAGATTTCCAGCATTTCCAGATTTCCAGCCCTGTAGTAGTTTGCTTTCTGCACCTGTTAGAAGTCCAGTGAATTTTTTTTAAGATTGGCAAAATTTTAGAGACATTTAATTCTGGTAATATCTAATCCTTCAAAATACCATCATCAATTCATAGTCTTAGAACACCCAGAAGATGAGGCGTGACTGTGAATGGGCATCGACCAATCTAAACCCATAGGGAATGGGACTCTTTGTGAATGGGCATCAACCCACTTAATATCCATAGTCAATGGGATTCCACTGTGAATGGCCATTGGTGTGGTCATCTAAAAATCAGCTTCAACCCAATCAATATCCACAAAAGAAAAGGCAGCAACGGTTCACTGATTGCAAGTTACCTGAGAAGGAAAGGGAACATTTTACCAGAACAAAGCAAACATCTTCAATTTACTGATAATAAACTCTGTTGAAAGTAAAGTGCTTAAATTGTTAATCAAATCTCTGATGAAGTACATGTTCATTAATAATCATTGTTAATGACAAACTGGGACACACTGTGCCATCAAAGTCTTACCCCTAATTTTGATTTTTAGGGGTGGTAGTATAAAACAGGCAATATCAGGTCCGCTTGCCATTATATGTGTCTTCCAATCTTCATTTCAGTTGAAGGCTTGGCTCTGTTAACCTGTGCCTAAGCCTTCTGCAATTGTGACATTTGCAGAATTGTTACTGGGAACATCTCTACAAATTAATGTAAGATGACTGGTTAAGAATTTAAAAAGATATTTCACAATCTGTTTTAATTTCAGCTAGTCCAATCTGAAATAAGTTGAACTCAGGCTACCTTCTGTTTTGAAGTGTGACTATGACTTCCGTATTTCCGGACTGCAGCTCCTGCTGCTACATAATAACTGATGCTCAATGAGTCAACCATCCCACCACATCTCAAAGGTGTTTAATCATCACAGTCACCTGTTGCAGAATAGCACAACCAAATGAGGGTTTAATGACCATGGTCATCGTTACAGAAACTAGTGTTTTTAAAATTTAATTCCAGACTGATTTATTTAATTGAATTTAATACCTCAGGTGTTAGTGGGATTTGAACTCTTTCTCCATCTTATTAGTCAAGACCTCTGTATTAATCCAGTAACACATTCAGTATTGTAAGGTTCACAAAGGATTCCTTCATAAACCACTACAGATTCATAAAGAAGCACAAACTGAGGGATCTAAGGGATAGCCATTCAGCAGCATGTTTCAAAAACAATAGTAAGGAACATTGGGTGTGTAAAATGGGCTGTCATTTTGCTACGACCCATTTCATTTGACTGTTCAAGACCAGTTTCACCCTACATAGATTTGAACCTGTAGGTCTCTCTGACACTAAATTTTCTTCAGCATCTTCTCGTTGCCTGTACACAACCCTGTGTTGGAGAGCTCTTAAAACTATAGGGGATAAATCCCATCCACGTTCCTTAGGCGATGAGTTGGTAGAGCAGGCCATTTATAAACCTAGAAAATAGGAGTAGCAGTGGGTCATTTAGCCCCTCGAGCCTGCTCCACCATCCAATATGATCATGGCTGATCCTTTATCTCAACACCGTGCTCCTGTGCTCCCCCCATACCCCTTGACACCTTTAGAGTCCAGAAACTATCTATTTCCTTCTTGGATATATTCAGTGACCCGGCCTCCACAGACTCCTGTGGTAGAGAAGACGTTTCTCCTCATCTCAGTCTTCAATGGCCCACCAGGTATCCTGAGACTGTGACCCCTTGTTCTAGACGCCCCCCACCAGAGGAAATATCATCCCTGAATCTAATCTGTCCATCACTGTCAGAATTTTATATGTTTCAATGAGATCTCCTCTCATTCTTCTAAACTCCAGTGAATACAGACCTAGTTGGCCCAATCTCTCCTCATATGACAATCAGTGTGGTGAACTTTCGCTGCAATCCATCTATGGCAAGTATATCCTTTCTTAGGTAAGGAGACCAAAACTGCACACAATACTCCAGGTGTGGTCTCACCAAGGCCCTGTCCAGCTGCAGTAAGACATCCCTGCTCCCGTACTCAAATCCTCTAGCAATGAAGGCCAACATACTATTTGCCTTCTTAACTGCATGCAATCAGTATGCATCATTATACATCAGCCAATATTCATTTCCATTGAAGTCTAACCTGTATCTAAACCCTCTGGAGTTGGAATATTTGAAGTGCTTTCATTGCCACTGAGTTCTCAGTCTCTAGAAAATTAAATGTTCGATACCTGATCAATAATAGAAGAAAAACACGTTTTGCATTTTTAAAAATTTCAACAAGTCACATTTGAAATTAATTGAACCACAGCTGCCTTCCATCTCGAAAACATTTTTAAAAATATTTTTTTTAAATGGCTGCTTTCTGAATGACGGTGTTCTTTTTAAATTCATTCATATGTTGCAGGTGGCACTGGCAAGACACACATTTGTTATCCATTCCTAATTGCCCTTGAGAGGCTAGTGCTGAGCTGTATTCTTGACAACCAAGGGGCTCACTAAGCCATTTCAGAGGGCAGTTTGGAGTCAATCACATTGTTGTGGGTCTGGGGTCACATATAGGCCAAACTTATAAACCTGTTGCGACTTTGCCTCAATAAAAGTAGATTCAAATTGAATTTTCTCTGTCATGTCCAATCCCATACCAGGAAGAGGAAGAAATGTACAAATCTGGTGGGGGCAACAGGACATCATTGGGTTGTGAAGTATTTTTAAGTAGAATGCAGAATCTCAGTCCGGTAAATGTGTCTTGGGACAGTAACCTTAGTGGAGTGTGACTCACTGGTGACTGAAGGCACTTGAGGAAGAATATAATGTTTGTAGTCATGCTGTCTGAATACTTCAGGGTAAGGTTAAAAAGGCAAGGATTTTGTTGGTCTATGCCGCTCACTTCTGGGCTCAAAGAAGGTTTCTGAGTTCACTAATATCCTTTAGGGAAGGAAATCTGTTGTCCTTACCTGGTCTGGCCTACATGTGACTCCAGACCTGCAGAAATGGCCGAGCAAGCCACTCAGTTGGAACAAACCACGACAAAGTCACGAAAAACGAATGGAACCGGATGAACCATCGGCATTGACCTAGGCACTGGAAACAACAGCGGCAATCTCAGCCCTGTCAGCCCTGCAAAGTCCTCCTAACTAACATCTAGGGACTAGTGCCAAAATTGGGAGATCCTGACATAGTTATCCTCATGGAACCGTACCTTACAGATAACGTCCCAGACAACACCATCACCATCCCTGGGTATATCCTGACCCACCGGCAGGACAGACCCAGCAGAGGTGGTGGCTCAGTGGTAAACAGTCAGGAGGGAGATGCCCTGGGAGTCCTCAACATCGACTCCCGGACCCCAAGAAGTCTCAGGTCAAACATGGGCAAGGAAACCTCCTGCTGATTACCATGTATAATCCTCCCTCAGCTGATGAATCAGCGCTCCTCCATGTTGAGCACCACTTGGAGGAAGCACTAGGGTGGCAAGAGCGCAGAATGTACCCTGGGTGGGGGGACTTCAATGTCCACCATCAAGAGTGGCTCGGTAGCACCACTACTGACCGAGCTGGCCGAGTCCTAAATGACATAGTTGCTAGACTGGGTCTGCAGCAGGTGGTGAGGGAACCAACAAGAGGGAAAAACATAATTGACCTCATTCTCACCAGGCTGCCTGCCACAGATGCATCTGTCCAAGACAGTATCAGTAGGAGTGACCACTGCACAGTCGTTGTGGAGATGAAGTCCCGGTTCCACATTGAGGGATAACCTCCATCGTGTTTGTGGCACCACTACCATGGCTAAATGGAATAGATTTCAAACAGATCTAGCAACTCAAGACTGGCTATCCATGAGGTGCTGTGGACCATCAGCAGCAGCAGAATTGTACTCAAACACAATCTGTAACCTCATGGCCCAGCATATCCTTCACTCTACCATTACCCTCAAGCCAGCGGATGAACCCTGGTTCAATGAAGAGTGCAGGAGGGCATCCCAGGAGCAGCACCAGGCACAGCTAAAAATGAGGTGTCAACCTGGTGAAGCTATAACACAGAACTACTTGCATGCCAAACAGCATAAGCAGCAAGTGATAGACAGGGCTAAGTGATTCCACAACCAACGGATCAGGTCAAAGCTCTGCAGTCCTGCCACATCCAGTCATAAATGGTGGTGGACAATTAAACAACTCACTGGAGGAGGAGGATCCACAAATATCCCCATCCTCAATGATGGGGGAGCCCAGCACATCAGTGCAAAAGATAGGACTGGAGCATTTGCTACAATCTTCAGCCAGAAGTGCCAAGTGGATAATCCATCTCTGCCTCCTCTGGAGGTCCCCAGCATCACAGATGCCAGTCTTCAGCCAAATCGATTCACTCCACGTGAGATCAAGAAATGGCTGAAGGCACTGGATACTGCAAAGGCTGTGGGCCCTGACAATATTCAGACAATAGTACTGAAGACCTCTGCTCCAGAACTTGCCGTGCTCCTAGCCAAGCTGTTCCAGTACAGCTACAATACAGGCATCTACCAGGCTTTGTGAAAAATTGCCCGGTATTTCCTGTACACAAAAAGCAGGACAAATCCAACCTGGCCAATTACCGCCCCATCAGCCTACTCTCGATCTTCGGTAAAGTAATGAAAAGGGTCATCAACAGTGCTATCAAGCGGCATTTGCTTAGCAATAATCTGCTCACTGATGCCCAGTTTGGGTTCCGCCAGGGCCACTCAGCTCCTGACCTCGTTACAGCCTTGGTTCAAACATGGTCAAAAGAGCTGAACTCCTGAGGTGAGGTGAGTTGAGAGTGACTGCCCTTGACATCAAGGCTGCATTTGACCAAGAGTGGCATCAAGGAGCCTTAGCAAATGGGGGTCAATGGAAATCAGGGTGAAAACTCTCCACTCGTTGGAGTCATACCTAGCACAAAGGAAGATGGTTGTGGTTGTTGGAAGTCAGTCATCTCAGCTCCAGGACATCAATGCAGGAGTTCCTCAGGGTAATGTCCTCGGCCCAACCATCTTCAGGTGCTTTATCAACGACCTTCCTTCCATCATAAGGTCAGAAGTGGGGATGTTTGCTGATGATTGCACAATGTTCAGCACCATCCGCAACTCCTCAGATACTGAAGCAGTCCATGTCCAAATGCAGCAAGACCTGGACAATATCCAGGCTTGGGCTGACAAGTGTCAAGTAACATTCGTGCCACACAAGTGTCAGGCAATGACCATCTCCAACAAGACAGAATCCAACCATTGCCCCTTGATGTTCAATGGCATTACCATCACTGAATCCCCCACTATCATCATCCCGGGGGTTACCGTTGACCAGAAACTGAACTGGACTAGCCATATAAATACTGTGGCTACAAGAGCAGGTCAGAGACTAGGAATAGTGCGATGAGTAACACACCTCCTGACTCCCCACACCCTGTCCACCATCTACAAGGCACAATTCAGGAGTGTGATAAAATACTCCCCGCTTGCCTGGATGAGTGCAGCTCCCACAACACTCAAGAAGTTTGACACCATCCAGAACAAAGCAGCCTGCTTGATTGGCACCACAACCACAAACATTCCCTTGCACTCCCTCCACCACCGACGCACAGTAGCAGCAGTGTATACCATTTACAAGAGGCACTTCAGGAATTCACCAAGGCTCCTTGGACAGCACTTTCCAAACTCCTGAACACTACCATCTAGAAGGACAAGAGCAGCAGATAGATGGGAACACCACCGCCTAGAAGTTCCCCTCCAAGTCACTCACCATTCTGACTTGGAAAAATATCACTGTTCCTTCACTGTCACTGGATCAAAATCCTGGAACTCCCTTCCTAACAGCATTGTGGATGTACCTACACCACATGGAGTGCAGTGGTTCAAGAAGGCAGCTCACCACCACCTTCTCAAGGGCATTTAGGGATGGGCAATAATTGCTGACCCAGCCAGTGAAATCCACATTCCATGAGTGAATTTTTTAAAATAATAAGTTAGTAGATCAGGTGAAACAAGTGATTGAGCAATTGAGAGGACCCTTGCAATTGAGGGGAACATGCATTTCCACACTTGTTGTGATAGAGGAAGCTAGACGCTCAAGAAACTAAAACTCTATTAAAGCAAGAAGGTAAAGTTCACCAAAAAAGGGTAACTGCGGGGTACAAGGACTGCCCTTGGGGAAATAATGAATCATCCGAGTAGAGAGGCCAATCATTCCCAATGCCCTTTAAAACTTTATGAGTTGCGGGGAAAACTAGGTAGGCAAGAATCATTAGTATTTGTTTATCCACAGCGGGATTTACACTGGGAACAGTGATCACATAGATTAGGGAGAACTTCATTGGGAGACGGTACTAAACAGACCACGGTGATGAAGGATCTCCTCCGCTGACAGCCCCAGGCTGCATTCTCACTGGCACTTCTCAGTTTGACCAGAATTGAACGCTGGTGTGTATACAAATGACTTCAAGGCTGGCTTGCCAACAAAAAGTTGAGACATTGGCACATTGGGTCAGGTCTTATAAGGAACAGCAATGAGCCCATTGCTATAATTAAGAGATGGGAACATTTCTAGTTGGCCCATCCAGAATTGCAGGATGATGATAGGAAAAGAGTCATTCTCTGCCTTCTTGACCCCGCGTTAGATGGAACTTTTCAGGATTTGGAGCCCCACTGCCATTATGGAAGACATAGTTAGGGAAACATTTAATCGTTTAGGCGCTTGCTGGTACCGAACTTGAATATTGCTGAGAAAAGACACATGTTGCCAAGCTTTTCATCTTACACTCATTAGGGCAGATTTGCAAAAATAGCAGATCTTAAACATGTTGTGGATGGAAACCACTTGGAATCTGGAGTAAGGTGAAAGTAGGGAATTTTATTAGAAGCATGCAGGAAGGCATTTCAGTGAACCAAAGTCTCTCAAAAGCTATTGGTACTAGCAAGTTATCTATACAATAATTTCAGGAGGCACAGGCACAATTGTTTACACCGCACACCTGGTCAAAACCAGCGGATGTCATTTTTGGCCTTCACAATATCAGTTCCCCTTTGAATAAGCACATCTAGCAAAACACATATCGAGAACCAGCATGCAAATGCACAGGCAAAGGGTTGCAGTGGGAAAATACAGCGAGAGACACAGCTTTCGGAAGTATAACTCTGAGTAAGTGTAATAACCCTTTATTCCCACATCAAAAGAGAACAGCAATTTATACTGTATGAGAAGAGGATGCTGATTGGTTGCCAAGTGGACTCTGATTGGTAGAGACTTTGCCATGGAAAATGCACCAGGGAACAGTGAACTGCCAAGGTTTTGTTTAGATTTAAATCAGGCAGGCCAATTCTGAGTGGTCCAGGAATTTTCATGGGGAATGTGCCAGGGGAATGGCTGTCCTCCAAGCTGTTGCTTAGATGAAAAAGGTGCAATGCGTGGACATGCTCTTTCTGTTTGCAGAGGAAAGGGCCCTATGTGTGAATACATGTCGCTTCCAGCACACGTAAGTGAGCCGCACTGCCAGCCTGACTGATCACCTTAAATTGCTTGTGTTATGACCTCAGCCAACGTTATTCGCTGAGCAAGACAAATCCCAGAAGGAAACTTGTCTTACTGATCATAAGAACATAAGAAATAGAAACAAACGTAGACCATTCAGCCCCGCGAGCCTGCTCTGCCATTCAATAAGATCATGGCTGATCTTCTTGTGTTTCGATTTCCACATTCCCATCTAACCCCGATAACCTTTGATTCCCTTGCCTAACAAGAATCTATCTACCTCTGCCTTAAAAATATTCAATGATCTCACCTCCACCACCTTCTGAGGCAGAGAATTCCAAAGTCTGAGAGAAAAAACGTTTCCTCATCTCTGTCCTAAAAGGGCAACCTCTAATTTCAAAACCATGCACCCTAGTTCTTGACTCGCCCACAAGAGGAAACATTCTTTTGACATCCATCTTGTCATGGCCATTCAGGATCTTGTATACCTCAATCAAATCACCCCTCACTTGTCTAAACTCCAGAGGAAACAAGCCCAGTCTGTCTAACCTTTCCTCATAAGACAACCTACTCAATCCAGGTATCAATCTAGTAATACTCCTTCAAACAATCTCCAATGCACTTACATCCTTCATTAAGGATATAAACTGCAAACAGTATTTGAGTTGCAGTCTCATCAATGCCCTGTATAACTTAAGCATAACATCCTTGCTTTTATGTTCAATCCCTCTCGTAATGAAGGATTCCATTAGCCTTCATAATTACTCGCTCTGCCTGCATACTAACCTTTTGTGGCTCACTTGATCATAGCTTGTTTTGAGTTTTGAAAATGAGAGGAAACCTACTGTTCCTAGAAGCATAGAATCCCAGTAGGATGTTAAAATTAAAAGATTTATTAACAAGAAAAAAACGTAAACACACAAATTAAAGTTACACCATTGAAACAGTCTTACAAAACTCTCCCCCCACCCACCCCCCAAAAAAACCCACTTGATCAGATCACACAAGTAAACTACTTGGCAACAGCTCTGTTATACATTTTTAACCATAAACATCCAGTTATATAACCCAAGGCAAAAAACTGCTGTTGCTTTAACAAAGTATACAACATGACTTTTCACTCTCTTGCACTCTGCTGTGAAAATCCAAAGGAAATTCAGAAACAAACTGCCTTCTGAAAGCAAAGACTTCTCTGGCTTGAAACTGGGTGGGCTGCTTCTTAGCACAGAGCTGGTGTCAGGACATCCCCCTCTCTGCCCACACTCCCCTATCGCTGCCACCATGCCCCACCCCTCACCCCACCCCCCGTAGCCACCTCAACTCAACTAAACATCTCCCTTAAATATCTTTCTTTTTCCCTTTCATCCTAGGCTCCATTGTCCTAAGACCCTCTTTGAACTCAAAATAAAATTTAAAAATCCAAATTAAAAACATATTTCATGTCTCCCTATTGCCTCCACTTTCAGGTCAAATAGAATTTAATAACCTTCCCTTGTTTACTTATGAAACCTTTGTAAGGTGTAAAAGTCCCTTTGAAATTTAACAGCTGAAAAGTCTAGTCCTTACCTATCACTGAATGCAAAATTTAAAACCCATCTTATTTATTTGTAACTCCAACTTCGCCATAGACTCTCATTACAAATGCATGCATCCAGCACCTTTAGCTTCATCTCTCAGTTCCCACAGACAAGCTGTCTTTACTAACCTTCCCCCAGTTTAATTAATCTTGGACATACACACACACATACATACGCATGTACACACACGCATGCACACACACACACCCTTCTTTACAGAATACCACCATTGTCCCAAAAATATTTAAAAGATAACATCTATCATCACACTTGTTAGTGTAATTTTTAGCACAATCAGGTTTGTTCAGCATGAGTTGTCCAATCACGCATTCAAATCTAATGTCAGGCGCTATCTTGTGCTGTAGATAAAGGGGAACTGGTGGATATACTGTACTTATCAAATTCCTTCTGGAAATCCACAGTGCCACATCAAAGGTTATTGCAGAAAATAAAAGCTGATGATATAGGAGTAAAATATTGACATGGATAGAAGATTGTCTGGCTAACAGGAAGCAGAGAGTAGGCATAAATGGGTATTTTTCAGGTTGGCAAAATGTAACAAGTGGTGTGCCACAGGGATCAATGCTGGGACCTCAACTGTTTGCAATTTATATAAATGACTTGGATGGAGGGATTGAAGGGATGGTTGCCAAATTTGCTGATAACACAGAGATAGGTAGGAAAGTAAGTTATGTAGAGGACATAAGGAGGCTACAAACAGATTTAGATAGGTTAAGTGAATGGGCAAAGATCCAGCAGATGGAGTATAATTTGGGAAAATATGAAGTTGTCCATTTTGGCAGGAAGAATAAAAGGGAAGCATATTATCTAAATGGTGAGGGATTGCAGAGCTCTGAGATGCACTGGGATCTGGGTGTCCTAGTACATGAATCACAAAAGGCTAGTATGCAAGAACAGCAAGTAATTAGGAAATCTAATCGAATGTTATCATTTATTGCGAGGGGAATTGAATACAAAAGAAGGGAGGTTACGCTTCAGTTGCACAGGGCATTGGTGAGTCCATATTTGGAGTACTGTGTACATTATTGGTCACCTTATTTAAGGAAGGATGTAAATACATTGGAAGCAGTTCAGAGGTTTACCAGACTAATACCTGGAATGGGTGGGTTGTCTTATGAGGAAAGGTTGGACAGGCTGGGCTTGTATCCGCTGGAGTTTAAGAGAGTAAAAGCTGACTTGACTGAAACATATAAGACCCCAAAAGGTCTTGACAGATTAGATTTGGAGAGGATGTTTCCTCTTGTGGAAGAATCTAGAACTAGGGGTCACTTTTTAAAAATAAGGGGTCATCCATTTAAAACAGAGATGGAGCGAAATGTTTTCGCTCAGAGGGTCATTAATTTTTGGAACCCTTTTCCTGAAAAGGTAGTGGAAGCAGAGGCTTTGAATATTTTTAAGGCAGGGTGGATAGATTCTTGGGAAGCAAAGTGATAGGTTATCAGCAGTAGGTGGGATGCAGATTTCAGGTTACTATCAGATCAGCCATGATCTTATTAAATGGCAAAGGAGGCTCAAGGGGCTGAATGGCCTACTCCTGCTCCTTGCTTGTATGTTCAAAACTTGCAACCATGAGCTGGTTGAGAATGGTCAGTACTTTGCCTGTTGCAAACAGCCGAAGGGATGTGTTCTTTGATATGATTCCACCCATTATTGGGATGTACAGCCTGCATACCTGTCATCACACATCCACTGAAATTCATTATAGTACATTACCAATTTGTGTGGTTGGCAGAATGTATTTTTGGCAGCATCCTGTTATTGTAGAATATCACTCATGTTGCTGCTGTATAGTAGCAGCATAAAGCGGTTAGCTTCACCTTTTGTGTGATGCCTTACCCTTCCAGGGTAACATGAAGTAGACGTGGCACGTCTCAGGACTGAAGATGGCAGCCTTTGGCCCATTCATGAGTTTGTGCTACATTGAGTGAACAATGATCTTATCAAACCATAAAGCCATAAGATGTAGGAGCAGAAGTAGGCCATTCGGCCCATCGAGTCTGCTTCGCCATTCAATGAGATCATGGCTGATCTGATAATCCTCAATTCCACTTTCCTGCTTTTTCTCCATAACCTTTGATTCCCTTACCAGTTAAAAATTTACCTGGAAAAACTCAGCAGGTCTGGCAGCATCGGCGAAGAAGAAAAGAGTTGACGTTTCGAGTCCTCATGACCCTTAGATCATGAGGACTCGAAACGTCAACTCTTTTCTTCTCCGCCGATGCTGCCAGACCTGCTGAGTTTTTCCAGGTAATTCTGTTTTTGTTTTGGATTTCCAGCATCCGCAGTTTTTTGTTTTTACCAATTAAAAATTTGTCTATCTCAGCCTTGAATATTCTTAACCACCTAGCCTTTACAGCCCTCTGTGGTAAAAAATTCCACAGATTAACTACCCACTGAGAGAAGAAATTCCTCCTCATTTCTATTAAACGGGCACCTCCTTACTCTGAGATTATGCCATCTGGTCCAAGGCTCTCCCACAGGGGAAAAAAACTACTCAGCACCTACCCTGTCAAGCCCCATAAGAATCTTATGTTTCAATAAGGCTGCCTCTCATTCTTCGAAACTCCAATGAGTACAGGCCCAATTTACTCAACCTCTCCTCATAAGAAAATCCCTCCATACCCAGGATCAACTTTGTAAACCTTCTCTGGCCTCCAATGCCAGTATATCTTTCCTTAGATAAGGGGACCAAAACTGTTCACAGTATTCTACGTGTGGTCTGACTGGTGCCTTGTATAGTTTTAGCAAGACTTCCCTATTTTTATACTCCATTCCCTTTGAAATAAAGGCCAACATTCCATTTGCCTTACCGATTACCTGTTGAACTTGTATGCTAGCTTTTTGGGATTCATACATCTTTCTGCTGTATTTCTTCATTTAAATAATATGCATTTCCTCTATTCTTCCTGCCAAAGTGCATAACCTCACATTTTTCCATGTTATTTTCCATCTCCAAGTTTTTGCCCAGTCACTTAACCTGCCTATATCCCTCTGTAGACTCCTTGTGTCTTTCTCACCACTTACCTTCCCACCGCGTGCCTTGCCATTGTTCATCAACTGTCTTTTCTTCTAAGCTCCTTTCCCAGTCCACTCCAGCCAAGTCAGCTTTCATTCTGTTGTAACTACCCTATTTAAGTTTAGCACTGTTGTTTCCGACCCAAGTTTCTCACTCCCAAACAGAATGCTAAATTCTACCATGTTATGGTCACCGATTTCTAGAAGATCTTTTACTCTGAGATAATTTATTAAAGCAGTCTCATTTTACCAGATCCAAAATAGCCAGATCCCTGGTTGGATTGACAACATATTGCTCTCAGAAACTGTCTCGAATACACTCTGAATTCTTGCTCATAGCTACCTCTGCCAATTTGATTTTCCCAATCTACATGCCGATAAAGTCACCCATGATTAATATCCTGCCTTTTCCCTCATTATGTCCTGATTTATTTTCTGTCCAACAGTATAGCTGCTGTTAGCCTACTCCCCCCAGTGCCTTCTTCCCCTTGTTATTTCTTACCTCCAACCATATGGATTCTACGCCCCTTCCGATCCAAGATCATTTCTTGCTATTGTACTTAATCTATCTCGTACTAACAAGGCTACCCTACCACCCTTTCCTTCCTGCCTGTCCTTTGGAAAGGTCACATAGCCCTGAATATTTAGTTCCCAGCTTTGTAACCACGTCTCAGTAATGGCTATAAGATAGTACCCCTTAACCTCTATTTGTGCCATTAATTCATTAATTTTTTTTCCTGAATGCTATGGGCATTTAAATAAAGAGCCATTAATTTTGCCTTGTTATCATTTTTCCCCCTTTGACTCTATTTGTTGCTGTTTTTTAATGTTTGGACACTCTGTCCCTTCCTGTCAGACTCTGGGTATCATTCCTAAATAGCTGCCCTGCAATGCTGCCTTGTCCTTTTGCTTTGTAAGCCTATGTAACCCCTCTCCAAGACCCTCACACCCCCCCCCTCCCCCATTTAGTTTAAAGCCCTCTCGGGTAGACTTTATCCTGCAGGATAGCTTTGATGTGCCCTATTGCAGCATCAAGCTTAACGGTGAGCAAACGGCTTGGGCCCTATTTACACGGTTACTGATAAGGCCAATCTAATATGGTAAATTGACCAGTGAATGTAGACTTGCGGTAGACAGTAGCATTGAACCGACTGAATTTCTCAACCAGCACATTGAGGAAAGGGAACTGTTTTGACTGTTCCTGTTTGACTGCAAGGTGAATTTGAGGGCAAGATGGAGACCACTAAGGTGTATAAGAAAATTCTTACACGCACCTACAGATTCACATATAGCAAATGTATCCTCCACGTATTGGAAATATGCCAGGGGTAGAAGCCATTCTATCGAAGACGAAATTTAATCATTTGACCATTCATAACCTGAAGTTGATGTTATGGTGCAGTGAGGCCTTACAGGAAAAGAGGGACTCCCCGTAATTTCTGTAGTCGATTATATGATCTGTGTGATCACTCCCAATACTACAGTCTCCAGGGGCTTGGCCTAAATAGCCAAGTGGTTATGGTACTGGGCTTATAACCCCAAGATCAAGATATCAAATCTCACAATGGCAAACTATGAAACAATGTAACTTCATCTGAAACAGATGGAAACGGGTTTGTACTCGAAAGATTTAAAAGATTATCAAGAGTTCAAATCTCACAATGGCAAACTATGAAACAATGTAACTTCATCTGAACAGGAACAGATGGAAACGTGTTTGTACTCGAAAGAGTTACTACAGTCTCCAGGGGGGGAGGGAGAGACCACAAGGTGTATAAGCAGCTGTTCTTAGACCAATTCCAACCGTCAGTTATATCGCTGCTTGGGATAACCATTCATACGGGTCCCTCATGGGAAGAAATGCTGGGGAATGGCCAGCGGGTGTATGAAATGGTCAAGAACCAGCAGAGGGAGGAAGCTGTGGTCCCTGGAGCAGGAGCCTAGAAAACGGTTCCAGTGCACCTCCGCTGTAGCGGGAAGGAAGGGAACGCTTCCTGCTTTCAGGGTTGATCGTTTACAGCAGCAAGTCCTCACTGGGAGTCGGGGGAGCGGTGTGATTACTGATGGGAAGAGCTGGCGTGGAGGGTCCATCTCCCGTTTGTATCACCCGAACAGATGGACGGGGAGTTTGGGGAACTGATGCACTGAATCAATTCGGGGCAAGGATTGATTATAATGACCATTGTTTGTGGTTGACATTCCCAACGAATGGAGCAGGGAGCGCGGTTGAAATCTCAGGTGCCCACGCCGTCTTGTGATTAGAAAACCATCGGCCGATAATCCTCCGGGTTATGATGATGTCGGGGCAGTGAGATTGATTCAACAACATGTCTCAGTCTTTGCCACTTAGCAACATGAGTGCGGACACACGGTAAGGGGAGAATCCATAAATGGGCCCTCACCCCCGTTCACCAAACAATATCATCCCGAAGGATGGTCGGGACAACATCCGATCCCTTAGCCAACAAGGCGTTGTTAGGACGGGCACTTTCCCCATTAACTCGCCCATTTGACCTGTAAAGAATCCGTATAGTTTAGTTGGAGACTGACTCTCGTTTACCGCAGATTTACCTGTTACGCCGACTGGATCTGAATATTTCTCCATTCCGGACAGAACAAATGAGTTTTGGAATAAAAATAGAAAATGCTGGAAAAACTCAGCAGGTCTGACAGCATCTGTGAAGAGAGAAACAGGGTTAAGGTTTCGAGTCCGTATGATTTCTTCAGAGCTCCAACGTACCGAACCCGATCCGAGGATCTTCTCCTATGTTGGCCCTCATCCAGCTTACTCTACTGAGGTGTCCAGTCAAATTTCTACCTGTGCATTTCGCTACACATTCATCTATTTCTTGAGCACTCAGAGAGGTGCTCACAGGAGCAGCACTCTGTTTTTCTCAGCAGAGAATTCCCACGCCACCCCAATGAGGCCCTCATCATCTCCTACACTTCTGCCCTTACCCCATCCCCTCCCTCCCAGAACCATGGTAGGGTTCCTCTTGTCCTCACTTCCCGACCCACCAGCCTTCGTATTCAAAGGATTATCCTCCGATATTTCCGCCAACTCCAGCATGATGCCACCACTGTCCCCTCACCTCCCCTTGTCAGCATTCTGAAGGGATCGTTCCCTCTGACACCCTTGTCTGCTCCCCTATCACTCTCAGCACCTTATCCCCACCATCCCATGCAATCACAGGAAGTTGTTACCTCTTCCCTCCTCACTGTCCAAGGCCCCAAACACTCCTTCCAGGTGAAGCAGCGATTCACTTGCACTTTCAGTTTAGTCCACTGCCTTTACCGCTCACAATGTGGTCTCCTCTACACTCGGGAGACTAAACGCAGATTGAGTGACCGATTTGTGCTCAATCCACAAGCATGACCCTGGCCTTCCTGTCGCTTGTCACATCAAATCACCATCTTGCTCTCATGCTCATTTTTAAAAAAATATATACTTTATTCATAAAATATCTGAATGAACATTACAAAACATTTCTAAATTGCCAACATAAAAAGTGCAATCAAATTCAACTTTTACACATGGATCACGAGGTGCTTCAATACAATCAATGAACATTACAGTCATTTCAACATGGTCATTACAGTCAGTGCAATGGGATTGGAGTTATCAACATACATCATGTTGCACTCTGAGGTGCTTAAATACAATTATAATACAATTAGTATTCACTGCATACATTCATTGTGAACCGTACAGCACAAGCTGTCTAAACAATTCCCAGCTCCTCGGTGCCGTGGCTGAAAGGTTTTACACAGAGACCTTTCCCCATTGCACCTTTGCAGTGGCTGCTCCAAGCTTTTGTGCATCCCTCAGCACATAGTCCTGGACCTTGGAATGTGCCAGTCTGCAATACTAAGTCGAGGATAATTCTTTGCACTGGAAGGCCAACAAGTTTCAGGCAGACCAAAGAACGTCTTTCACTGAGTTGATGATCCTCCAGCTGCAGCTGATGTTTGTCTTGGTGTGTGTCCCTGGGAACAGACCGCAGAGTTCTGTACAACAGTACTGCTCGGGATGAACCTCGACAAAAACCATTGCATCTCTCTGCAGACTTTCTTTGCAAAGGCACATTCCACAAGGAGGTGAACAACGGTCTCTGCCCCACCACAGCCACCTCGAGGGCAACGTGCAGAGGGGGTGAGACTCCTGGCATGTTGGAAGGATCTGACGGGGAGGGCCTTTCTCACCATCAGCCAAGCTATGTCTTGGTGCTTGTTGGAAAGTTCTGGCGATGAGGCATTCTGCCAAATGACTTTGACAGTCTGTTCGGGGAACCAGCCAACAGGATCCACCCTCTCCTTTTCCCTCAGGGCCTCTAGGATGTTACGTGCCGACCACTGCCTGATGGACTTGTGGTCAAAGGTGTTTCTCTGCATAAATTTTTTCACGAGGGACAGGTGGTACTTGGAGCTACTTGGAGCGTTCTGCGGCAGCGTGGCCAGACCCATCCTTCGCAACACCGGGGACAGGTAGAAACTCAGCACATAGTGACACTTGGTGTTTGTGTACCGAGGGCCTATGCACAGCTTGATGCAGCTGCACACAAAGGTGGCCATCAGGATGAGGGTGATGTTGGGCACTTTTTTCCCCACTTTATGTAGAGTCTTGTACATCATGCCCCTGCGGACACGATCCATTTTCGAACTCCAAATAAAGTGAAAGATGGTGCGGGTGATCACCATTGCGCAGGAGTGAGGAATGGGCCAGACCTGCGCCATGTACAGCGAGAGTGCCTCACACCTGATGACAAGGTTCTTACCTGCAAAGGAGAGGGAGCGTTGCTCCCACATGCACAGTTTTCTCTCCACCATAGCCACTCACTCCTTCCAGTTTCTAACACATGTCCCGGTCCCTCCGAATCATATCCCCAGCAGCTTCAGGCCGTCAGCCCTGACAGTGAAGGGGACAAAGGATCGGTCAGCCCAGTTCACAAATAACCTGGCCTCGCTCTTGCCATGATTTACCTTGGCTCCTGAGGCAAGTTCGAAGTTCTTGCAGATGTTGATCAGTCTATACACCGATGGCAGA
Source organism: Carcharodon carcharias (assembly GCF_017639515.1). Taxonomy (NCBI): domain Eukaryota; kingdom Metazoa; phylum Chordata; class Chondrichthyes; order Lamniformes; family Lamnidae; genus Carcharodon; species Carcharodon carcharias. The sequence goes on along the minus strand of NC_054468.1, from coordinate 12,645,801 downwards.
TCCTAGCAGGAGACGTGACATCGTCCATGTACATAGAGGCTTTGACTTGAGCACCTCCTCTGCCTGGGACCGTCACTCCTCCTACGCCCGGATCCTTCCTGATGGACTCAGCAAAGGGTTCAATGCAACACACAAACAGAACAGGGGAGAGAGGGCAGCCCTGCCTGACTCCAGATTTAATTGGAAAGCTTTCTGATTCCCACCCATTGATTGAAACTATGCTACAGATGTTTGTGTAGAGCAGTTGGATCCAGTTGCGGATTCCCTCCCCAAACCCCATTCTGGAGAGCACATCCACCATGTAGGTGTGTAATAATCTGTCAAAGGCCTTCTCCTGATCCAGGCGGATGAGGCAGGTGTCCACACCCCTGTCCTGCACATAGGCAATCGTATCCCTGAGTAGAGTGAGGCTGTCAGAGATCTACCTGCCGGGTACAGCGCAGGTTTGGTCAGGGTGGATCACCAACTCCAGAGCAGACCTGAACCGATTGGGGATGACCTTAGACAGAATCTTCTAGTCCACATTAAACAGTGAAATGGACCGCCAATTTCTAATTTCCTCCCTTCCCCCCTTCCACTTGTAGATGAGGGTGATGATGCCTTTCCTCATGGATTCTGACATGCTGCCGGCCAGGAGCAGACTCTTGTACACTTCTAGCAGGTCTGGGCTGATCCAGAGGATTGGCAGGGGGCCATGGAAGCTGAAATTGCAACTGCTGACCCCAGAGGACATTGAGAAGCTCAAGAGTGATTACAACTCAGCCGGCAAGCCATTGCTTCCGGAAGTTTTACTCTTCTCGAAGGACTCAAGGGCCTTAGTCAGTTTGTCAGGAGTTAGCGGTTTGTCCAGACTCTCCTGTGTACAGTTGTCTAAGACCTCCATGATAGAGGACAGGAAGGACTGGGAGGCTGCGCTGTCTGTGGACTTCATGTCATACAATCCAGCATAAAAGGATTTTCTGATCCTCAAAATGTTGGACTGCGATGACTTTACTGAGCCATCTTCTTCCTTCAGACTGCTGATCAGAGCTCTCTCTGTGTACCTTTTGGCAGAAGAAATGTGAGCACATCTCATCCTGCTCCATGGAGCAGGCTCTGGACCAGATGATGATTTTGGCGGCCTCCAAGATAAAGAGCAAGGCTTGCTGGCTCACCACCTCTTGGAGCTCCTCTTTGACATCGACACCCATCGACAGCAGCCGGAGCAGGTTTTGCATGTTTTTCTGGAGTTGGGACATTTCCCTCTGTTCCTTTCTAACTTTCTGGATGCCTTTGAGGATGAAAAACCTCTTGATGTTTCCATTGATCACTTCCCACCTGTGCATCAGGGACTCAGAGGGGTTTCACGGTTCTCCAACCTTTGTAATCACTCTTGAGCTCCTCAATGTTCTCTGGGGTCAGCAGTTGCAATTTCAGCTTCCATGTCCCCCTGCCAATCCTCTGGTCTTCCTGTTGGTGACAGTCAGCCAGTAGGAGGCAGTGGTCAGAGAAGAATGTCGGCTTGATGTCAGTGGATCTGACTGTGAATGCACGGACACAAACAGGAAGTCTACCCTGGAATGGCTGGACCCATCTGGTCATGACCAGGTGTATCTATGCTGCGGTCCATCTGCAGGGTTGCTGAAGACGTCGTGCAGCTTGGCATTCTTTACTGTTTTCACCAAGAGTCTGGACATGGCGTCCAATCTGCTGTCGGCCCTGCCGGATTGCCAACCGCATCGATGATGTAGCTGAAGATACTGCCCAGAATGACCGGTCTGGAGGTCACCAGCAGCAGTGGGAGCTGCTGAAAGATCGCCAGCCCTTTTGTGCCGGGGCATACACGTTAATTAACCGGAGTGGAGCATTCTTGTACATTATGTCTGCTATGAGGAGGCACCCGCCCACCACCTCCTCAACCTCGGAGATGGTGAAGCTGCCTCCCCACAGCAGAATACCCAGGCCGGAGGAACGAGAGTCGTTTCCTCCCGACCAGATTGATGGCCCATGGGGCCACCATTGTGACCATTGCCTGTAGGAGCTGAGGTGCGGTATCGCACACTCCTGCAGAAACAACTGGTCAGCTTTGACCTTGGCAAGGTAATCCAAGATTGCAACACATCGCGTGGTAGATCTAATACTACACACATTTATGGATACAGTCTTTTTACCAATTTTTAAAGCATTTTGTCGCTTACCAAACCTGTTGTCTTTGACAGTTTCAGACCTTTGGTCTGCTCCTGCATGCCCATAGTGTTCACAAATTGTCTCACTTTGGATGGACTGAGGAAACTATCCTGAACCCCTCCTATTGGAGATGTTCCGCTCAGGTAGCATCTGGGGGGTTCGTGCAAGGAATGAGCTTTGAATTGTTCTCTGTTGAAGAGGTCTCTCCAATCCACTCCCCCCCTGAAGCGTTGCTACTCCCGGCTTCCCGGAGCTGGGGTGCACTGAGCGCTTTACTGTTCCCAGATTCCTGGGGCTGGGTGCGCTGGCTTCTTCAAGTTGTGGGCAAAGTTGGGGTGTGCTGGTCTCCTCATTGTCTCCAATGTTCTGGAGCATGGGTGTCTCATCCTCCAACTCCCTAGAGCTTTGCCATTTCTTCTGTAGTTGCTGCCCTTGCCCTTCTTTGTCCGAAGAGCAGCAGCCCTTGTCATCCATGTCAGATGGGAGACGCCTCTCGCCACTTGTCTGGGAAGTGACTTGGTCCCTTCTTAGCCCGTTCTTCTTTTTGACTCTCTTGACCAGCTGCCACTCCCCCCGATGATTTTCTGCTGGTTCCTCCTCCATTGATTCGCTCTGCTGAGGAGTGGGAGGTTCAGGGGGCAGTGCATTTGTTTGGCTGTCTGCTGCCTTAATCTTTTCCTTCATCTTGTCTTTCTCTGTGTCCTCCTTTGTCCCATTGTGCTCATTGGAGGCCTTGGCCGGTGGAGGGTTGCAAGCGTCCTTGGTAGTAGTGACACTAAGTATTTCATCTGCTTTCCTCTCTTTGGTTTTGGCCTGCTGTGCATAAGTGAGGCAGCATTTGGGGGAGGTCCTGTAGAGGTGACCTGCCTTACCACACAGGTTGCAGCACTTAGTCTGTTTGCAGTCTTTTGTCTGGTGCCCTTCCTGTTTGCAGTTCTTGCAGAGAGTGACGCTGCAGTTGGCTGCCACATGACCAGACTTGCTGCATGAGTGACAAAGTTTGGGCTGCCCAGCATAGACAAGGTAGCCACGGCTTCCCCTGATAGCGAAGCTGGAAGGAGGGTGGAGGGTGGCTCCCTTACCATCCGCCTTGAGTGTGACCTTGACCTGGTGTTTGCTGGTCCAAATCCTGAAGGCATCTTTGACCTCTGTGCAGCTTCCAACCTTGTCGATGTACCTGGTGAGGAAGATGAGCACGTCGGTGACAGGGACATGGGGGTTGTACAGATGCACAGTCATCACGCAGTCCCGTTGCAATGGCAGAGCAAAGAGCGGCTCCACCGTCAGGAACCTCATCTGCGGCTGGCCTCTCTTCTCCTTGAACACCTTCAGGAACTTGACGCAAGCAGCAACATTCTTGAAGGTCACATTGAAGTTTCCAGCACTGGGGGAATCCTGCAGGCAGTAGATCTCCACAGCTTCAAATCCACATGACTCCAAAAGGATCCACTTTAATAAAAAGGCATGATCCATGGCTGTTCCTCCTTCGCCACCCTTCACCGCCACCCTATGTACCTCTTGGTTTGGGGCTCGACTGGTTATAACCATCGCTTCACCACACTTGATCTTAGCACCTCAGTCCCCTGTTGCAGAATAACACTAAAACATTACAATTGTTCCTTTCTGAGTGAATCTTGAATTAATGTGACAATGTAAGACTTGGGAGAAATCAACAACCAGGACAGATGTAAAAATGATCACTATTACATAAGTTAAACTTTTGCATAATGCCAATATGTATCTCATTGCATCTACAATGGAAATATCACCACACTTACCTGAGAGTCAGATTGGTGGCGAATCTGCAAGGAAACAGCCCAGAGCGGCAGGATATATATCGAGACAGAGGCTTGAAGCCTACATTTACCTGGGTGATGGGGAGGCACGCTGGGTGACCACTTTGTGGAACACCTTTGCACAGTCCGCAAGCATGACCCTGACCTTCCATGTTGCTTGCCATTTCAATTCACCATCCTACTCTCATGCCCACGTTTCTGGTCTTGGTCGTCTGCAATGTTCCAGTGAAGCCGAACACAAACTGGAGGAACAGCGCCCCATCTTCTGATTAGGCACTTTCCGACCTTCTGGATTTAACATTGAGTTCAACAACTTCAGACCATGAACTCTCTCCTCCATTTTGATATTTTTTTCCAACTCCCTCCAGCCTGACCCTTGTTCTGTTGTTAACACATTTTGCTGTCTGACCTTTATGTCACTATTAATACCTGCCTTAACACTATCATTACCACTCCCCTTGTCTTGTGTTCATGACATCTTGTGTTCTTTCTCAAATTTTCTCAAATGCACTCTACCTCTCAAAACCACATCAAATTGGCTTTAATCCAAGGAAGACACACCCACAATTTAAAAGAAAATGGGCAACTGTGGTAATTCTAGCTTTCCACTTTCAAAGAGAAGCTTCATTAGCTGATGGATCCATCCACATTCTGTCTGACTCTGACATTTCCAGCATTGAAGTCACCATTAGAAGGGTGGCATCCCCATGGAGACCCTGCTCCAGCAGTTTCTGCCAGATATGTGCTCACTCCATTTTTTCAAGCTCCTTTCACAGGACGTAAATTAGTGAACCATGAATGGCAATGGTTTAGACTTTAACCGATTTTCATTTGATTCAAATTCCACCATCTGCTGTAGATTACGAACTCAGCTCCGCAGTTGGTTTAGACTTTAACCGATTTTTTTATTGGATTCAAATTCCACCATCTGCTGTGAGATTTGAACTCAGCTCCCCAGTTGCATTATCCTGGGTCGTTGGATTACCAGTGTAGTGACAATACCACTGTGCCTCCGCCTCAGTTCAGGTTTTAACTGGGGTAAGCGTTTCAACTACCGATTTAGGCAGTGAATTCCAGTTTTCCACTTTCAGAGAATGGCTGCCCTCTGAACTCTATAATTCTATATTTACCTAATCTCCAATTGTGATTTGGAAACACCTTTTAACATAGACCCATCCCCCCAAATCCCACCGAAAGATACAGCTTTGACCATTTAGTTTGGGTTTCTTCTCACCAGACCCGCTATTTACCCTTATCGCCCACCTCATTGGTTGAAAAAGCGTAAATCGGCGATCGTCAATCAGCAAGTCAGTTTTGAAGTTAATCTCCCTACCCAGCACATGAGTTGGGGCTAATTTTGCCAATCTCCTTCCCTTTAACACAGACCTCCCTGTGGTTCTGCCAAGTGAGTCACTTGTTGCAGAATAACACGGTCCATTAAAACTGTGGCGGATCTTGGAGTTGTGTAACTGAAGAGAAGTAAAACACAGGAAGAGATGTAAAACCGACGCTCCGTCGCCTGTTTTAGACTGTTGTAAGAAGTCGGGGTCGACTCGGGAAGCAAGGTATGTTCAGTTTTACAGAGCGCCATCATCTATATAGTATTAGAATTGCTTTTATACAATACAAACTTCAACGTCACTACTCGGGCCTGAAAACGTGTCTTTTCTTTTCCCTACGTTCTTATCATGTTTAGCCCTCTTCCAACTTTCTGAGGATGTATCAAATTTAGGTCACTTTCCCGCTAATGTGAGATGCAACCATTTGCTAAGTACTGAACTGACCGTGTATAAATGTGTGCATTCTATTCCTTAACTCTCTCTCTCTCTTAACTCAACTCTCTCTCGAGCAACACCACTGGACCGTAAGTTATCCCAAGTTCAGCGGTTACTGTAAACTGTAACGTTAAAACTTTAACTATCAATACTTAAAATCACCAGATTGCTTTCAATCACCCTGCCTCTGTTTCGATGTCACTCCATTCCGCTGTATCTCTCCAACGTTGTTGTTCAGGCGCAGTTTACTTCGGAGCTCCGGAATTCATATCCCGGTTTCAAATTTCCACTTCCCCATTTGTTTCTGCGTTACAAGGAGAATCTACAGCAGTCGAACAGGTTGTTGACGGGAAATGACAGGAGAAGCTTCATTAGCTGACAGGACACTGTGCAGGGAAGTTGGACGCAGCAGCAGTTTCTGAGTTGTCTTTCCACATATATCCGTGCAATTTTCGCAACATTTTCCAAGTACAACGACGTGCTTGCGTGCGAACACATCTTAAGTGCAAAGCTGAGCCTCAAGGCAACTATCACCGCCAAACAGGCTGGAGACTGGGAGATTTATCAATCATTTTACCAGCGGGCAATACAGTTACATCCTGGTTTGTCAGGAATTCCCCTCACGCCATCGGCGGGAATTGTGGCGAAGGAGGGAGGTGGCGGGAGTCCAAAAATTAGTTTGCTTTTTAATATCCGTTCGTGCGATGTGGGCGTGGCTGGCGAAGCCAGTATTTATTGCCCATTGTGCGGAGGGCAAGAGTCAACCACATTGCTGTGGGTCTGGAGTCACATGTAGGGCAGGTAAAGAACATTAGTGAACCAGATGGGTTTTATTGGGGGGACAACCAGCAATAGTTTTATGGTCATCATCAGGCTTTTAATTCTGGATTTTTATTGAATTCAAATTTTACCATCTCCATGGTAGGGTAATACCAATACCCCACCACTTCCCCTAACTGCCTGCTGAAATTACTGAGCACTTGGTTGTATGAAACCTCAGGCAACTCAGGTGGACAGTAAATGCCAGCCAAGGGGTACCTTCTACGATGCCCAGATCCAAAAGGATCTTAAAAAGACAAAACATCATACATTTTCCCACAGCATTCGGAAATTTATCCATCATGTTTCCTGATACAAAAACAGAAGATGCTGGAAAAATGCAGCAGCCTGTCAGCATCTGTGGAGAGAGAAAGAGTTAATGTTTCCAGTCCGTATGACTTTTCTTCAGAGCTAAAGAGAATTAGAAATGTGACAGACTTTATACTGTTTAAGATGGGGTGGAGCAGGTAAAGCAAGATAGAAGGTCAGCAATAGGTGGGAGCTAAGGAGAGAATGCTAAAGATATCATGGACACAAGACAAAGGGAGTGTTAATGGTAGTGGTAAAGACTAAAGAAGGTGCTGATAGTGCCAGAATGTATTAATAGCAGAGCAAGGGTGAGCGCTCTGTGAAAGCACAACGTAGAAACCAGTGACAGACGGCCCTGTTGGAGTTGGGGGAAAAGGATAAAAAAATGAATAAATAAATAAAAATGAAAATAAGAAAAATAGAAATTTAAATTTTAAAAATGGGTTAGAACAGGAGTAGAGATGGAGGAGAGAGTTCATGGTCAGAAGTTGTTGAACTCAGTGTTAAATCTGGAAGGCTGTAAGGTGCCTAATTGGAAGATGAGGTGCTGTTCCTCCAGTTTCTGTTGAATTTCACTGGAATTTTGCAGCAGGCCAAGGATAGACATGTGGGCATGAAGGCAAGATGGTTTGTTGAAATGGCAAGTGACAGGAAGGTCTGGGTCATGCTTGTGGACAGACTGAAGGTGTTCCATAAAGCAGTCACCCAGTCTACATTTGGCCTCCCCAATGTAGAGGAGACTGCATTGGGAGCAGCGAATGCAGTAGACCAAATTGGATGAGGTGCAAGTGAAGCACTGCTTCATTTGAAAGGAGCCTTTGATGCCTTAGGTGGTGATGACGGAGGAGGTAAAGGGGCACCTTCTGCGTTTGCATGGGAAGGGGGTGAGAATTTAGAGGCGATAGAGAAGTGGATCAGGGTGTCACAGAGGGAACATTCCCCCTGGAATGCTGATGGGGAGGGGCAAGGGAAAGATGTGTTTGGTGGTGCATGATGCTGGAGTTGGTGGAAATGGCGGAGGATGATCCTCTGAATATGGAGATGGTGGGGTGAAAAGTGAGGACAAGGGGGATCTTTTCATTGTTCAGGGAGGGAAGGGAAGGGGTAAGGGCAGAGGTGTGGGAGATGGGTCGGACACAGTTGAGGGCCCTGTCAACCATCATAGTGGGAGAAAAACCTTGGTCAAGGAAGAGGGAAGACATGTCAGAAACTCCGTTTTGGAAGGTAGCATCATTGGAACAGATGCAACAGAGATGAAGGAACTGAGACAATGGGATGGAGTCCTTACAGGAAGCGGCATGTGAGGAGCTGTAAGCTGAGGTAGCTGTGGGAGTTGGTAGGCTTGTAATGAATATTGGTGGACAGTCTATTACCAGAAATGGAGGCAGAGTGGTCAAGAAAGGGAAGGGAAGTGTCGGAGATGGACCATGTGAATGTGAGAGAGGGGTGGAAATTGGAAGCAAAATTGATAAATATGTCCAGGCCCAGGCGAGAGCATGAAGTGGCATCAATACAGTCATTGATGTACTGGAGAAAGAGTTGTGGGAAGGGGCCTGTGTAGGACTGGAACAAGGAATATTCCACATACCCCATAAAGAGACAGGCATAACTGGGGCCCATGTGGGCACCCATAGCCGCACCTTTCTTTTGGAGGAAGTGAGATGAGCTAAATTTGAAATTGTTCAGTGGGAGAACAAGTTCAGTTAGGTGGAGCAGAATGGTGGTGGATGGGGATTGTTTGGGCCTCTGTTCAAGGAAGAAGCGGAGAGCGCTGAGACCATCCTGTTGGGGGATGAAGGTGTAGAGGGATTGGACAGTCTATGGTGAAGAGGAGGCGGTTGGGGCCAGGGAACTAGAAATTGTTGATATGATGTAGGGCATAAGAGGAATCTCGAATGTAGGTGGGAAGAGACTGGACAAGGGGAGAGGGATTGGAGTCAAGATAGGAAGAAATGAGTTTCCCGACGTCGGGAAATCAGGTCAAAATTGTGTTCTTCCGGCTCTCTGGCTGGACTTTTCCAGCCCCTCATGCCAGCTGGATCTCCTGTTCCTGCCAATGTGAACAAGGTTTCACTGGCTTGCCAGCACCACCACAGGGGAACCCGCCGCACGGGTCTGGAAAATTCTGGCCTTTAGACAGGTTAATGGTGGATCCACTTTCCCACTGAATATCATGGGGAACCATTTATATCTCATGAATGCTCATTACCATGCCAATAGAGCGGTACCTTGTGGCCCTGGCAGTCTTCTGCCTCTCCAGGCCAAATTATGCCATTCATTTGCTGAACTCGAGAAACATGGCATGCGCCCAGCGAGGGAGGCTTATAGGACTTGCCAGCCTGTTGACGCTGCCTGCGTCATTGGTGAGGGCCATAGGAGATGGTACACAGATTGGAGGGGGTGGCGTTCCAACAATGACCCTTCTGATGAGAAATACACCCACCATACCCACATGCTGACCCACCCACCCTACCACATCTCACTTCCCCCCTCTCACTGTCACCATCCCTTTGTTCCTTCAATACCTTCAAAGCACAAAGGGTGAGGGGTGTATGAGTGGGGACGGGTGTGTATGCAGGGAAGGGGATGTGAGCAGGGAAGGTTGTCGTGTTTTATAGCGATAGGTCAGTGGAGCCAATAATGGAGTCCTGCGGTGAGAACTGAGGGTATTGAAGGAACAAAGCGATGGTGACAGCGAGAGGGGGGAAGTGGGGTGTGGTAGGGTGGGTGGGTCAGCATGTGGGTATGGAAGGTGTATTTCTCATTGGAAGGGTCGTTGTTGGAGACAAGAATGGTCACACGGATAATAGAAGTGGGCAGAATCAAGTTGGGCATGGGCATTGTGATTGTGTGGGCTCATCAGGGAGGGAAGATAGAAAAGGTTTAATGGTTATAGGTTTCAGGGTGATGGGGAGAGGCTCAAGGGTTACAGAGGGTAGAATGAAAGTCTCTTTGGGGGGGGGGGGTGTCAGCAGTGATGGGGGAGAAGTTGGTGGGTGACATGGGGAGGGCAAAAGATGCTGGAGAGAGTTTGAAAAGTGACATGAACCATCATGACAGGAAAGCAGCTCAGGAGCAAGCAACACTCTCGATGTTCAACTGCAAAACATTGAGGTAGGAGGAGGGTCTTCTCAGGTGGGTGGAGCTAAGGTCAGCACTACTGGACAACTAAAGGGAAGCCCTAATAATCATGTGGAGACTGTAAAAGAGCTTTGTTCTTTTGAAATCCTCACAGTCTGGTGAAACCCACATGGCAGCAGGTCAGGCCCAGGGGGTTCTGCTTACAACAAGATCCCAGCAAAGTGTAGAGCTGCCACTCACACTAGTCAGAGCTAGGGATGAAATTGGGGGTGGGGTGCAAATGCCTACTAGGGGCATGCCTGTGAATGGCAGCCGACTCCTGACTGCGAACCTCCATCCTCATGTGGGACTAGACCTGCCTGACAAGGGCTTATGTGGTTAGTCTTTCTATTACGGCAAGGCAAACATCTCTCTATAGAGTTTTGAGCGCAGTGGAGGCAAGTGGAAGAGTATGAGTGGTAGACTTCTCACACATGGCTCTTATCACCCTTGTCAAAGAGCGATGTCTCCACGCACAGGCATGTGTTAGGTTCCCCCAGTTTGTCCTTCACTTGCAAGGGGTGGAGTGTGTGTGACTATTAAAACAACTTGGTGCAAGAATGAATCCAGGAGACTTCCAATCAGTGCAAGCTAACATATATTTACAAGTGCCGAAGCTAAACCCGTGCCCCTAATGTTCATTCAAAACTTTTTAATTTTTCTAACTCCGCCACTTTTTCTGGGTATGTTCTGACATCAGCAGCAGAGATGGAGGCAGCCTGCTGACTATTGTGCCTTCTTGTCTGTGATGACTTTGGCAGGCACCCTCTTGAGGTCCAATGCCTGGAGGGCACTGAACTTCTTTGGGTCTTCTGCCCAGGGGTAAGTGCACCTTCCATGGCCTGAGCAGCTGGAGCTGATGGGGTCACAGGCAGAGGGGACTGGGAGTTGTCCTTGCTCTCTCAAGCTGGAGCCACAACATCAGAGAGCACCCGGATGGGTGTGTGTGTGCGTGCGCGTGTGTATGTGTGTATGTGTGTATGTGTGAGATGACCACCAGAGTGTGACCCCAAACCTGAACTAGATATATAACCCACTGTGTTACTCTGGGACGGTGGAGGCTGCATGTGAATGCTGTGATAGCTCTACAGGTGTGAAGTCCTCATCACCTTCTTCCTCCGAGGTGAGCTGGAGGCTGGTGTTTTCTACTGTGGAGGTCGCTGGCCTCCCTCTCCTTGCTGGTACCTGGATTGGAGACAAGAAAGAATGAGCGACTGCCTAGGCTGGTTCAAACATTGCATGCATCAATCACCTTGATTTTTTCAAAGTTCTTGGAATATTGCATGCTTCCTCACCGGATTATTGGGAGGGGCCAACCTCACCCTCAGCACAGGCATGTTCTCTATTCTCGCCTGCGAGCTTGGCAGTCTGCTGCTCAAATGGAGAGAGGGATTGGATCTCAGACATCCCACTTCCCGTTTTCTCTCTCTCTCTCTCTCTCTCTCCCCTGTTGTGGGCTGTCTTCTCCTGCATAAAGACAGATAGATGGATTGTGTACATTTGATGAAAGAGCAGGTGGTAGGCTGCTAATTCGGTGGCTAATAACTAACCTTCTGACTCCCCAAAGCAGGGCCACCATCTACAAGGCACAAGTCAGGAATGTGATGGAATACTCTCCACTTGCCTGGATGAGTGTGCAGCTCCCGCAACACTCAAGAAGCTTGACACCGTCCAGGACAAAGCAGCCCATTTGATTGGTGCCCCATCCATCACCTTCAACATTCAGTCTCTCCACCACTGATACACAGTGGCAGCAGTGTGTACCATCTACAAGATGCATTACAGCAACTCACCAAGGCTCCCCAGACAGTCCCTTCCAAACCTGCAAGCTGTACCACATACATGGGCAAGGGCAGTAGGCACATGGGAACAGCAGCACCTGCAAGTTGCCCTGTTCTCCATAGCCCATGGCTGTGCCTTCACTGTGGCTGGGTCAAAATCCTGCAGTTGCCTCTCTAACACTACATCACATGGACTGCAGTGATTCAAAAAGGTACCTTCTCAAGGGCATTTAGGGATGGGTATTAAAAATACTGGCCTTGACAGTGACACCCACGTCCCATGACAGAATCACAAAATGAGTAGCGACATGAGTTTGGAGTGAGTCGAAGTTTTAGTTACCCGAGCAGCACGGATTAGATCATTGACCTATCTGCTGCACTGCAGGGCAGTCCTCCTTTGGACCCCATGGGCGCTGACCACACAGGCGATGCCTCCCAGGCTGCCGTGGTCAGAAGAGGGAGGGCCTCCTGCTGCCATCCCTTGGAAAGAGAACGTCCTAACTTTCCTCATTCTCAAGGGAGGCATTGCTGAATCGTGGGGCCAGAGGTTACTGCCTTCTGCTGCCCAGTAAGGGTCCTAGCATCATTAATGAAGGTCTGTCTGGGTGCCTTTTAAATATGGCGCCCGGACATGAGGGTGAGGTGTCCGACTTCCTGCCTGCCCCACCACAAGACTTGATGTCCACTGTGATCGTGCATAAATAATTAGCAGACAGCGTCCAATTGTGCACAACCATCCATCCCGTTCACCAGAGCAAGTCACTCCAAGGTTCCTGTTCCCACCAAGGAACATAGACCCAGAGTGGAAGATTCCACCCAAAATCTGATTTGTTTGAAACATGCCGCCATCAAAGTGAGCTAGCCGTCTTTCACTCAGGCTATGCATCCTATTGTAAGGTAAGATCAAGGTAATGCTAACTCTTGCAGTTCATTGTGGTTACCCTCATCTCTTGAGGCTGTTCTTGACCACTGGTGAGTCTGAACTGTATTAAATAACTGGAAAAGGGAGTAGGATCATTATCTGAAAAGAAATAATGTTACAGGCGACGGAGAAAAGGCAGGAGGGAGTGACACCAGGGCCGGAACTTTCTGTTCTGGATACCTGGTGCAAGAGGTGGGTGATAAAGTCGGTGTGATTCCCGCTGGGCAGTGGGGCAGGTTCTTGTGCCAGATCATCCCTTTTCAGCTCATTATTTATACATCTGGGAGCAGTATGTGGAATCTGAGTGTGGTGGACTGGGATTCGTCCGCCCTGTTGTTACCTCATGGAATTGAAGGTCCGGCTGCCATATTTAAAAGGCAAACACACGCAGATTCACTCTCTGCAGCCCAGGACTTCTTGTGGCGAGCAATGGCTCCAGGAAGAAACAAGCCCTCTGCCCCCTGACAGTTCCCTGGAGAGACTCTTCCCTACACTCCAGGGCCAGCAGGAGATCCTCTATCCCAGAGATGGCAGTAGGAGGTCCACCAAACTCACCTCGCTGGCTTGGGAGGAGGTCTCCAGGGACATCAACACCTGTGGACCACAGTGCAGGAAGGCAATGAATGATCTTATCTGCTCCGCCAGATTAAGTCAACTTTTTCCTCACTCCCAACTCAACTTCCGTAAGGCCATCAGGCATTCACAGGGTTACAGTCCACAGGGATCTCACACACTTCTAGCAGAAGGGATATCAACAGTGATTATCTCACAGACACTTTGGGCAGAATCATCCCAGAATCACACTAAGTGCGGTAGCGGGCATGAAAAAGGAAGTTTTATCCGCAGGCCGCAATGGTGGTTTTTTGCGCCATATTGTCCGTCTCCCGCCTCATTAATTATTCAGCCACAGGGAGCATGTCATCTCTCTAGCGGGCGGCCTCTGAATCGCTTGCCATGTCGTTACCTCACCATTTCCTCACTCTGGGTACCATAGCTAAACTGCAGCCATGCACACAGTTGTTGATGCTTGCAGGCCAAGGCTGCTCCAGTGAAGACACAGCCTTGAAAGGCAAGAAGTGTTCAGTGACCCAACACTGGAATGCCTTTCAGAGGCCTGCTGTGATGTCCTCCGTCCTCTGACCGCAGAAAGTCAAGAAATCTCACCACCCTGGCTTGGGAGGCGGTGGCAGTGGTGGTCAGTGTCAGGTAAGTTTGGCCATCCAATGCAGTAAGAGGATGAATGATCTCATCTGTGCCCCCAGGGTAAAGCAACCATCTCATCACTCAACTCACACACCCACAAGCCCATCACACATTCACTGGCATCTCACTGCCAGCTCAAGGGACATCACCACCAACTCTCCCACACACACCCTCACATCTCCTCTGGAGACTGCTTCCTCAGCCCTCACCATCTTGAGGCACTTGCACAGATCAACATGTGCCCCCACACCATTCTGAGATTGCCCCCTTCCCCAGTACAGCATTTGCCCTGCACCCTCTTTCTTTACCTGAGGCTAGTTCTCCCTCTTCCCCAAGCGAGCCAAAGCCCTGCAGCCATTGAAAAGCCACCCCACCTTACCTCTGACCTGGTAGGTAGACCTGCCCATGAGGCCCTCTAAAAGTGATGTGGTGCTGTCTGTGAAGCCTGGCGTTGATGACCACGAGTGCTGCCTGAAGCAAGGTAGGCAAACAAACCTCAAAGTCCCGAGCAAAGTGCAGCTCGCCAGGTGGCTTATGTACAACTGTGAAACACGTCGACATGCCCGGATCATCCAGCATGGGGGGGGGGGGATGATTCCGGTGAGCAGGGCTTATTATGAGATGCTTAAGTATTGAAATTAGGTTCCCAAAGTATGTCAGCAGGAAACCCGGCCCACCGTTGATGGATGGAGCAGATGATCGCAAACTGGTTTTGTGGCAGCGTAAAATTGAGTTTTGGTCTTGCCATTTTGTCTGCCCACACCACTGAACAGGCCCGTTGCCAACAGGAGCTCCCTTTCACACCATCGTCTCCAGTAACATCCAGCACAAGTCTCGCCTTCAGCCTGTACTGGGGAGCATTCAGCACACACAGCAGGCAGTCATGCTTATCATCTGTGCTGCACACAAGCTATCCGTCTGTCTTCATGCAGGACAAGATCACCCACAACAAAAGGGAGAGAACCCAGATTAGAGCGGGGTTGCCAGAGTTGAGGCCGCTCACCACCTCCGAGGTGCAGGCACCAGAGCTGGCTGGTGAGAACAGGTTCCTGCACAGAAGCCTACATCAGCATCTCCCAACAAGCCAGCGAGTCTCCATGCAGAGGTTATCGGCAACCCACAGACACTGCGAGTACGCTTTGATGTTGGTGACAGTCTAGCCAATCACTAATCATCTCTTCTCTATTACAGCCACTGGCAAGAAAAGGCTCCGGGACACTACCAATCAGCCCATCAGCCCCAGTCCCCAGAGCACCTCAGATAAGGAGGCTGAGGAAACTTCCAATGAAGATCTGTCACGGCATTCACCTGCACCCTCCATCGGCGCAGAGACACGCGCCTCGGTGGGACCTAGTTCTAGAACTGGCTTGGGGTCGCCATCTGGTCACATAGCACAGAAATGGCTCTGCAGAAGTCGGAGGTGGTGACAGCCAAGGTCTCTGACATTTGGAAGACTGCTCGAGGCCAGGTCCCTGCTGAGTCCGAGTCCAATGATGAGCCTCTGGAATCGGCCCTCAGAGAAATGTTGGAACTCCAAAGACAAGCAGGAGAGCAGCAGGCAGGGTTGTCAGAGGCTGTTAAGACACAGCAGTTGGTAAAGCTGAGTTATTTAAAATAACTTTTTTAAGTTAAAGAGGGAAATTTTAAACAACTGTCATAACCTATATTTTTATGTGTTATGTTGAGATGCAGCTCTAAATTCAGGAATCAGACCACCAGTTCTCGAGAGGTTTTTATATCAAATTACATGAGACACTTATTAATTTACGCAAGTTAAATATACACACATGGCTAGAGATTACTACAATCATAACTTTTAACAAATTCCCAAACAAATCTCCACTAAGGCAACAACAACCCATAGACTTTAAGCAGACACCAGGCAAAGCATTTTCACCTTACAAATTCAAAATGAGATTCCTTTCACTTTGGTTCCTTTGCAGACACAGTGGTAGGATTACAGGGTCTTATCTTACATTGCCTCTGCCCTGCACACACACAACTGCTATCGGTTATACCCAGGACACCTCATTGAATGTAAATTCTCATTGTATCACCAGCCCCTTTGAACTCTACCTCTTCTAACAATAAAACCCCTTTCACAGTACCAAATTCATTAGTAATATAAACATTGCTTGGCCATTGCTAGCTAGGTGCCAGATTTCACTCCCCTTCTTGAAAGCTCTATTCAACAAAATGCACTCTACCTCTTACATCTCAAAACTAGTATACATCAAAGCACCCAGACTAGCTGGCTTTAATCCAATTAAGACACACCCACATCTTTATTTTAAATGAAAAATAATTTCCAATAATATGCATTATTAGCACCCTATTGAAAAGTAAACTGTTATAACTCTAAAAGGCAGCTTCATTTTAATAACCCATCTCTCATTATCTCCAATAGTTATTACACTATTACATTGCCAGATGCATGCATTAATATAACAATATATATATACACAAGACCTTGGTATCAACAGAAATCACCCCGTTCCGTGTCTAGATTTTTAAAATGTCCAATTTTCCTTTGAGCTTCAAACTCTTGATAACGTATCTGTGAACAGATTTTCTCTTCCAGCAACATGTAGATCAAATGGTTGTAACAATAGACTCCACCTGAAAAGCCTCACACTTTTGTCTTGAAATTTGTCCAAAAACTTCAAAGGGTTATGGATTGTAGAAACAATTGTTTGCAACATAAATTTCAAAATGCTGCAATGCTAACACCAAACCCAAAGTTTCTTTTTGGATCATTGAATATCTTCTCTGTTATACATTCAGTTTCTGTGAAAAATACTCTTTTGGCTTTTCAATTCCAGTGTCATCTTCTTGGAACAGTTCAGCCCCAATGCCTATATCACTTGTGTCAATGGCCAACTTGAGTTGCTTGGCATAATTGGGCACTGCCAAAATGGTGTAGTTGTTAATACAGTTTTCAAACTATCAAATGACTTCTGATACTCCAGTGTCCATTGAAATTCTTGTTCCTTTTTAATAGTTCAGTCACTGGAGCAACCACTTGGCTAAAATTTGGTACAAATTTCTGATAAAATTCATTCATGCTCAGAAATCTGAAAACTTCTCATTTTGTTGTAGGCACTGCAAAATCTATGATAGCCTTGATTTTCACATGTCACGGAACCACCTTACCATGTTCAATGATATGGCCTAAATACGTAACTTACGCTTTTACAAAATCACTTTTAGCCAAGTTCATTACCAAATTAGCTTCTTGTAGTGGAGTAAATACTTCTTCCAGATGCTGCAAATGCTCCTCCCATGTCTGACTGAAACCAATTAGATCATCAATATAAACATCACAATTGCTTAGACCTGCAATTACTTTGAACTCCATCTCTTCTAAAACCCCTTTCATGGTACAAATTTTTATTAGTAATATAAACATTGCTTGGTCTCTACTAGCTAGGTGCCAGATTTCACTCCCCTTCTTGAATGCTCTATTCAACAAAATGCAAATGCACACTATCTCTCTCACATTTCAAACCTAGTATACATCAAAGCACACAGACTAGCTGGCTTTAATCCAATTAAGACATACGCACAGACTAAACCTCTATTTTAAAACAAAAATAATTTCCAAAAACATACATGAATAACTTCATGATAGATAGCAGACAAGAACAAAGGATGGAGGAATCCATCCACATTCTGTCTGAAGTCATGGCTCTGGCATATGAGCGCATTGAGGTCGCATTTGGAAGGGTGACATCCACCATGGAGACCCTGGTCCAGCAGTTTCTGCCGCATATGTGCTCATAACTGCACATCATCGCAGCAGCCATGAGTGGGATCCATCAATGGCTAGGCAAGAGGGGGAAGGGGCTTTTTGACCTCCCTCCAGGTGCCCCTTCTCCTCAAGGAGTCAGGGAGGGGCCTTTGGGCACCCACAGTGAGGAGGACCATTAGCCAGACACCCCGGGGGTATCCAGCCACTCCAAATCCCCGCTACCTGTAACCCCCATCCACGCCAACAGGTCAGGCCGAGGAGGGTGCACCTGACCCAGAGCAGGAGACCTCAGCAGGCTGGGGTCTCCAGGCCTCGGGCCTCCAGAGGACGCCAGTCAAATTCATCTCAGACAACGGCATAGCAGTCAGTAAGCTGCCTCCACTTCTGTGGCTGTTGGGGATGCACCTAGACATAGCGACGAGAGCACAATGGTGGCACAGGTGTTAACTCACTATATACACTTTGCACGTGTATAAATAGTTAATGGCTTTCTCATGTGATGCAATGTTCCGTGGTCATTCAGGTTTAATAGATACCAACCCTTTTCTGCAAATATCTCCCATCATGTCCCTCAAGACTATGATGTCTTGTTCAATTTCAGCTCAGTCAGTCACCTTTATGTCCACAGCAGTGACAGGAACAAAGCCAGTTGCTTTATGCACATGCTGGTTGGACAATGCATATGTAAGACTTGTGTCAGAGAATCATATAGTGTGGCTTCATAGTATAGATTTTGGAAGGTTTTTTATTGTCCTGAGGCTGCTGCACTGAGATATGTTCTCTGTGGGTGTTACAGGTTTTAAAGGCGACCTGCCTTAGAGTCATTCCAATCAAGTACACATTTCAATGATCTCCATGTAAAGACTGAGAGGTTTGGGTGCGGGTTACAGTTGAAGCAATCATCAGGGATCTTAGCCTTTCATGGTGACCTGCAGCGTTAACTTGTGACCATATTTACAGCTAAACATTACCCCTATATGAGTTCCCATTCTCCACCTACATGATACTGAGCAATGGACCTAGTTAGTACTTGATGACTTTTGAAGTGTCTGCTAGATGGTCATGACTATGCAATATCATAGGTGTGTGCCATAAGACCACAAGACATAGAAGCAGAAATTTGGCCATTCAGCCCATCGAGCCTGCTCCGCCATTCAATCATGGCTGATAAGTTTCTCAACCCCATTCTCCCGCCTTCTCCCCATCACCTTTGATCCCCTTACCAATCAAGAACCTATCTATCTCGGTCTTAAATACACTCAATGACCTGTCCTCCACAGTCCTCTGTGGCAATGAATTCCATAGATTCACCACTCTCTGGCTAAAGAAGTTTCACCTCATCTCTGTTCTAAAAGGTCTTCCCTTTACTCTGAGGCTGTGCCCTCAGGTCCTAGTCTCTCCTACTAATGGAAACATCTTCCCCACATCCACTCTATCCAGGCCTTTCAGTGTTCTGTAAGTTTCAATCAGATCCCCCCTCATCCTTCTAAACTCCATCAAGTATAGACCCAGAGTCCTCAAACGTTCCTCATATGTTAAGCCCTTCATTCCTGGGATCGTTCTCGTGAACCTCCTCTGGACCTTTTCCAGGGCCAGCACATCCTTCCTGAGATACAGGGCCCAAAATTGCTCAAAATATTCTAAATGTGGTCTGAACAGAGCCTTATAAAGCCTCAGCAGCACATCCCTGCTTTTATATTCTAGTCCTCTCGAAATAAATGCCAACATTGCATTTGCCTTCCTAACTACCGACTCAACCTGCAAGTTAACCTTACGAGAATCCTGGACTAGGACTCCCAAGTCCCTTTGCACTCCAAATTTCTGAATTCTCTCCCCATTTAGAAAATAGTCTATGCCTCTATTCTTCCTACCAAAGTGCATGACCTCACACTTCCCCACGTTGTATTCCATCTGCCACTTGTTTGCCCATTCTCCTAACCTGTCCAAATCCTTCTGCAGCCTCCCCGCCTCCTCAATACTACCTATCCCTCCACCTATCTTTGTTTCATCTGCAAACTTAGCCAGAATGCCCTCAGTTCCTTCATCTAGATCATTAATGTATAAAGTGAAAAGTTGTGGTCCCAACACTGACCCCTGCGGAACTCCACTAGTCACCAGCCGCCATCCTGAGAAGGACCCCCTTATCCCCACTCTCTGCCTCCTGCCAGACAGCCAATCTTCTATCCATGTTAGTACCTTGCCTCTAACACCATGGGCTCTTATCTTACTGAGCAGCCTCCTGTGTGGCACCTTGTCAAAGGCCTTCTGGAAGTCCAAGTAGATAACATGCATTGGCTCTCCTTTGTCTAACCTACCCATTACCTCCTCGAAGAATTCCAACAGATTTGTCAGGCATGACCTCTCCTTGATGAAACCATGCTGACTTTGCCCTATTTTACCATGCACTTCCAAGTATTCTGAAATCTCATCCTTAATAATGGACTCTAAAATCTTATCAACGACCGAGGTCAGGCTAATTGGCCTGTAATTTCCCGTCTTTTGCCTCACTCCCTTCTTAAACGGGGGTTACATTAGCAATTGTCCAGTCCTCTGAGACCCTCCCTGACTCCAGTGATTCCTGAAAGATCACCACTGACGCCTCCACTATCTCTTCAGCTATCTCCTTCAGAACTCTGGTGTGTAATCCATCTGGTCCAGGTGATTTATCCACCTTCAGACCTTTCAGTTTTCCTAGCTCCTTCTCCTTGGTAATGGCCAGCATACTCACCTCTGCCCCCCGACTCTCTTGAACTTTGGGGATGTTACTCGTGTCTTCCACCATGAAGACTGACGCAAAGTATCTATTCAGTTCCTCCGCCATTTCTTTGTTTCCCACTACTACTTCTCCAGCGTCATTTTCCTGCGGCCCAATGTCCACTTTTGCCCCTCTCTTACCCTTTAAATATCTAAAAAAAAACTCTTGCAATCTTATTTTATATTACTGGCTAGTTTACCCTCAAATTTAATCTTCTCCCTCCTTATTTCTTTTTTAGTTGTCCTCTGTTGGTCTTTGTAGGCTTCCCAATCCCCTGGTTCCCACTGCTCTTCACCACATTGTACGCTTTCTCTTTAGCTTTTATGCTGTCCCTGACTTCCCTTGTCAGCCATGGTTGCCTCGTCCTCCCTTTAGTATGCTTCTTCTTCCTCGGGTTGAATTTTTGCTGTGTCTCCCACATTGTTCCCAGAAACTCCTGCCATTGCTGTTCCACTGTCTTTCCTGCTAGGCTCATCTCCCAGTCAATTCTGGCCAGCTCCTCCCTCATGCCTCTGTAGTTGCCTTTATTCAACTGTAATACCGTTACATCTGATTCCAGCTTTTTTCTCTCAAATTGCAGGGTAAATTCTATCATATTATGGTCACTTCCTCCTAAGGGTTCCTTTCACCTTAAGCTCCCTTATCAAATCTGCCTCATTACACATCACTAAATCTAGAATTGCCTGTTCCCTAGTGGCTCCACCACAAACTGCTCCAAAAAGCAATTTCATAGACATTCCACAAATTCCTTTTCTTGGGATCCACTACCAACCTGATTTTCCCAGTCTACCTGCATATTGAAATCCCCCATGATCACTGTAACCTTGCCTTTCTTACACGCCTTTTCTATCTCCTGGTGTATCTTGTGCCCCACATCCTGACTACTGTTCGGAGGCCTGTATATAACTCCCATTATGGTTTGTTTACCCTTGCAGTTCCTCAACTCTACCCACACAGATTCTATATCATATTGACCCCACATTGTTTCTTGCTATCGATTTAATTTAATTTCTTACTAACAAAGCAACCCCACCCCCTCTGCCAACCTGCCTATCTTTTCGATAGGATGTATATCCTTGAATATTTAGCTCCCAGTCCTGATCCCCTTGCAGCCATGAAGCCCACCACATCATACCTGCCAATTTCAATCTGCACCGCAAGCTCATTTACCTTATTTCGTATACTGCGTGCATTCAGATACAATACCTCCAGTCCTGTATTTCCTGTTCCCTTTCTCATTGTTGTCCTTTTATCTGATATGCTTGAAGTTAAATACCTAGCCCCTTCCAAACACTCTGTCCTATTTTGTGTTCTGGAGACTTTAATAGCCTCTCCTGAGCTCTGCTTTCTTTTCAGTTTTTTCATTATTTACCAAGAAGTTGAATCCACCCCCTCCACCCCCACCCCCCCACCCCCACCCCCCACCCCACACATGCTAACCTGCTGCTTTGTTTCCCATTAATCATACTTCTTGGAGTTTTACCCTTCCCTGGCCTGATGATGCTAGTACATGTGAGGATTCTGGTTTGCACTTGAAGGTCTGGCTACCACGGCTTGATAGAACCCCTGTGCTAGCTTACAGAAGGGCAATTGACATTGTTCTCTGATCGTGACAGTGCCATCAATATCCTAGGCTTCCTCGTACATATCTCAGTCTGCTAGAATGAAAATGTGGAGGCCTGTGATGAGATGAGAGTGAAGCTCCAGTACATTTGCTGAGTGGTCTTTAGTATAAACAAAGTTACTAGATAATCCTTAAATGCTGCAACGAGACTGACTGGGCCACATTACTCCCAGAAGCCATGAATGTGAACTTGGGAAGCTCTCAACAAAGGCAGGGTGATGAGCGCTTCTCAATGATCAGGCGATGATGTTGCTGAAGCTCTTTCTATGCACACAAATGCAATCTGACTCTCAGACTCGAATCCCTGATTGAGAGTGACAAATCACAGCATCCTGAAGAGCAATCTCACCCTGGGGCTCAGTATGAGGATGAGGCCTGAACATTACCAATGCTCGAGAGATGGCCTTTGGAATGATATTACTGTCTGGATTTAGATCAGCCCTCAGACAATCAAGTGATAACCGGTGATTGGCCTGACACAAGGCATACAATAAAATATAACATAATGGCAGATTTATCAATTGAGCCCTTAGTATTCATTGTCACAGTAGAGGAAGGGGAAAAAATACCTGTGAGAGAAGGGAAACTAAAATAAATAAATGGGAGGAACTTATAAATAGTGGCCGTGGTGGCACAGTGGTTAACGCTGCTACCTCACAGCTCCAGGGACCTGGGTTTGATCTTGACCTCAGGGCCAGAATTTTCATGTGGGTGGGCCTGGCATGTCGATGCGTCAAATGACACATGGTGATGTCGGGCATGCATCATATTCAGATCTTTCAATCGGCATCCGCGTGCTCACTGAACTGTTAAAGATCTGTTAAGGCCATTAAAAAACCAATTAACGTAATTATCAACACTGCTCTTCCAACCTTAAGGAAGAGTCCAAGTGGCCTTTGTGTCCCACGGGCGGGATGAGGTTTTCTGAAGGTTTGATTAAATGAGTAAATATTTTTTTCACAATTTAGAAACATGTCTGAGGGGACATGTCTAAATAACTTTTATCTTTCTTTATTTGAATATTTCAACATGAATTTAAGCTCCCTCAGGCAGCCCTGCACCTCAGGGAGATTTCTGCGCTCTTTTGCGCACATACGTGAAAGAGTGCAGACCCCGACTCTCCCTCATCCCCCTGCCCACACAGGTAGCGCTCAGTGCAACCCGCCATGCATCAGGCTGGGTGGGCCTTAATTGGCCAGCCCACGTAATATGGCAGCATGCAGCCGATCACGGGTGGCGATTAACTCTGTGCCCACCTACACCCGCCCCCAACTGACCCATCTGATAGGCAGAGAATTCTGCCCCAGGTGTCTGTCTATATGGAGCTTGCAGGCTCCCCCCATGTCTGTGTGGGTTTCCTCCGGGTGCTCTGGTTTCCTCCCACTGTCCAAAGACGTGCTGGTTAGGTGGATTGGCTACAGTAAATTGTCCCCCAATGTGAGTGTGTTCCTGTGGTGAACTGGCGTCCTGTCCTGGGTGTACCCTGGCTAGTGCCCATTGCCTGTTGGGATAGGGTCCAACTCCCTGCAACCCTGAACTGGATGAAACAGTCACTGGAGGAGTGAGTGACCTTATAAACAATATTATGGCAATGGAGCAATAGTGGGATTTAGACGATATAAATCTCTGGGACCTGATGGTTTTCACCAGAGGATATTAAAAGAAGCATCAGTCATAAATCTTTTCAAGCTCTCTTGATTCAAGAATCATGTCAGTGGATGGGAAATTTGCTAATGTTACTCCATTATCTAAGGAGGATGGGAGAGAGAGAGCAGACAACTAGAGGCCTGTCAGTTAAGCATCAGTTGTGGGCAGGCTACTAGATACTATCATTAATGATAGAATGACTGAGCATTTGAACAAATATGAGTAGATCAGAGAGAGCTGACCTTATTTTGTTATGGAAAAGTCAGGCCTGTGCAAAAGAGCGCAGAAATCTCCCTGAGCTGTGGGGCTGCCTCGGGGAGATTAAATTCATATTGAAATATTTAAACAAAAAAAGATTAAAATTGTTTAGACGTGTCTCCTCATGTGACAGTGTCACATGAGCTGGGACATGTTTCTAAATTGTGAAAAAAATATTGAGACAAAAATAATGTTTTTGATTTGCCTTGCGGAGATTGCTAAAAGGCAGATAAGGAAGTATCCATGCCTGTTATCTACATAGAGCTCCAGAAGGCATTAGATAAGTTTCCACACAATTAGCAAAAGTGATACTTCCAATTCTGTACGCTAACATTTAGATTTAGGTTGAAAATAGGTTATGGAAGGATAGACAGAGATTGGGGAGAAGGGTAGGTATCCAATTGGCACCATGTGATAATTGGTGTTGTGCAGGATCTATTCTGAGGCCTTAGTTTATCATCACATTTATCATTGACTTGGATGAAGGAATAGAGAGCTGCATAAACAAGTTTGCAGATGGCAGTAATTTAGGAGGAGCACTGATTCTGATCCAACTAAGTAATGTAGATTGGAGCAGGGAGTTGCAAAGGGAGCATGAATAGGTTAAGTGAGTGGGCAGGTCTCTGGCAAATGGAACTCGATGTGGGGAAGTGTGAGGTCATTCACATTAGACACAAGGAAGATAAGATGGAGTCTTTTCTAAATGGTGAGAAACTAGAAACTCTAGAGAAACAAAGAAATTTAGGAATCCAACTATACAAATCTTTAAACATCACTAAACAAGTTAAAAAAAACACAATCAAAATGACAAATGGAAAGTTAACCTTTATCACAAGGGACTGCAATAAAAAACAGGAGGAAATGATTGTTCAGCTGTACAGAGCCTTGGCCAGACACCATTTGGAGTAGTGCACGATATATTATGTTGGAAGGGCCATTGCATTGATTCTCCAGAAAGGGGACTAAATAATGAGGACAGGTTGCATAAACATGGCTTTTTTCCTCATGCATATAAGAAATTGAAAGTCAATCTGCTGAAGGTGTTTAAAATTAAGTCATTGCCATGACCACCACAAATGTGTAAATTAATCCATTGAGTAGCTGAGTCGCATGGAAATACACCAGATCCAATACCAAGTTAGTGAACCACTTCACGGCATGGGAACTACTACCTCTGGTCCAACTGCCTCTGGTCAAGGGAGTTCACTCTGCTGACAACCACCCACTAACAGCTGACCACCTGCACCTCCACCCTGAGGCGAGGCCAGAGATTGAATTTCTGCCCACACTCTGTGCTCAGACAAGCAAATGGAAGCTAAGCCACCTGAAACCCTGCTATCCCCATGCCAGCAAGGATTCAGGTATTGAAGGGAGAAGATGGGGGATATAGTGGTGCAGTTGTAATGTCACTGGCCTAGTAATCCAGAAGCCCAGGCTAATGTTCTGGCAACAAATCCTACCACGGCAGCTCGTGGAATTTAAATTCAGTTAATCAGGGATTGAAAAGCTAGTCTCAGTAATGCTGACCTTGAAACCATTGTTGTACAAATGTACCTGATTCACTAATGGTCTTTAGGGAAGGAAATCTGCCACCCTTACCTGGTCTGGCCTGCATGTGACTCCAGACCCACAGCAATGTGGTTGACTCGTATCTGCCCTCTGAAAAGGCCTAGCAAGGCACTCAGTTCGAGAGCAATGAGGGATGGGCAACAAATGCTGTCCTTGCCAGTGACACCCATATCCCATGAGAGAATTTTTTTTAAAAAAGCAAAAAAAAAATTAGGACAGTAACTCCATTCAGATTCCGAATTTTATGAAGCCTTGACTTACAAATGAATTGTTCTAAATGTTGGGCCTAGTTTAGATCATAACACGGCAAAGCTTTAGGGAGAAAATATAACCTTCCTTTCTAACATCTCGGCTTTAATGTGATTCTTGAGCTAATAACTCTGAACGCCCCTTTCTAGAGTGAATTCATCCGACCTTTTTGAAATCCTAGTTTTCTGTTCCACTGCCTCCTTCATGTTCTGTCATGCTCACACTGAAAAAATGTTGCTTAAATTTATTTTCCGTGGAAAGCCTCACCTCATGACTGTGTCCGCCACTCCTGCAATCCTGAAACAGATGAACGACTTTTCCTGGACCATTTATCTGAAACAAGTAGAAACATTTCTGTTTTCGTGCATCTGTGCTTTTGTCAGAATTGTGTCATAGTTAATGATTGCAAGTTGAGATATATAATAGAATATTGGTTTACGAATCAGAAAAGACTCATTCACTCTACTATGCCTTTCAGACAATTGTGGTGAAAATGGCTTACTTGTCGAAAAATGATGGAAATGTCCTTGCACCAGACCAACTCCCACCACCACAGCCGCTGGCCAACATCCCACAATTGTTGCAAAACATGGGAAACAGTCCTCTGAACCAATCCATATCTACAATTCTCAATCAAAATAATTCTGGTGTACAGGCGATGCTTAAAGGAAAACTCAAGGCCCTGGGTGTAAGTGCACTTCCCAAAGTTGGAAGTATTATTTATATTTTAGCTCAATACAGATATGAAAAAAACACAAAGGTATAATGTAGCGATACAAAGTGGTATTGATGTGGCTTTCATGGCTTTACTTTTGTTATAACTGCAGGGGATGCCCACTGGGCTACAACAGCGTAATTATTTTGTCACAGGACTAGTAATCTAGAGGCGTGGACTGATGTTCTGGAAGCAGGAGTTTAAATCCCACGATGGTCATTGGGGAATTCAAATCCAATTAAATATATCTTGAATCAATAATGATTACCAAGAATTTCCTGGATTCTCATTCAAAAAAATCCATCAGCTTCACTGATGTCCCTTCGGAACAGAAATCCGCCATCCTTATCTTGACTGGCCCCTATGTGACTCCAGAGGCATTTAATGTTGTTGACTTTTAACTGCTCTCTCAAATTGTCTAGCAAGCTGTATAGTTGTATTAAACCCTTGTGCCCTCCCAGTGAGCTCCCAGTGTTTGGGCACTCCATGGAGCATGGAGGAACCTGCCGGTAACTAAGGCTGCTGCTATCATCAAGGTGCTGACACTGGAAGAAACTTCTGGCCTTCTATTTCTGCAACATATCATCCAGGTGTACCAGTGCCTGCTGGAGTGGGGTTTCCTTCTGATTTCTGTCAAGGCGAAGGGGGGATTTGAACTCTTGAAAAATTAAGCCCACTATCTCTGTTCCTGTTTCCACAGATGTTGCCATGCTTGCTGAATATCGTCTGCATTCTCTGTGTCTATTCCAGATTTCCAGCATCCAGAGTATTTGGAATTTGTTTCAAATTTTACTTCCCCCGATATAATGGGCTGGGTTTTCCAGCCCTGACAGTGGCAGGCATCACCCTGGGTGGGATGGGAAAATTTGGAAAGTGGCGTGAATCACGTGCTGAAAGGCTCAGCGATGCCAGGGTGGGGTCGGGCGGAGAGCGGGCGCTGACGGATGCGTGGGCGCAGGTGAGAGCTGAATGAAAGCTTGCTGAAGGCAGCAATCTCCTGCCTTTTCCCCGTAACCCTGCACATTACATGATTATTTAAATAGAAACAATGCCCTCTTGAATGCCTCAATTGAACCTGCCTCCACCACACTTCCAGGTGTGAGTGATGTGGGGTCGTGGCCCTCAAGCTATAGCCCCTGAAAGCCGGCTAACAAACTGTTGCAAGAGAAACTAGCTATCGAAACAGACTTAAGCGTATGATTTGTCTGGCTCGTGTGTCGCTAGACATAGAAAGGAAATGAAGATGGTGTAATTTGCTTACGTTTTGAGTCATTACCATCTAAAATGTGCTGCCTGAAAGGGTGATGGAATCAGATTCAATAGTTATTTTCAAAAGGCAATTGGAGGTATACCTGACAAGATAAAAACATACAGGGTTATCAGGAAAATGTTAGTTGAGTGGAATTAATTGGATACCTCTTTCAAAGAGCTGGCATAGGCATGGTGGGCTGAAAGGCCTCCTTTTGTTGCTGTGTGGTTCCAGGATTCTGTAATAAAATTCAGAGTGGGGAAAATTTTCATCATTTACTACCGGTGTATGAAGCATTATCAGGAAAATCTGGTGAATAAAATTGCACATTCATAGAAACTAGGAGCAGGAGTAGGCCATTCGCCCTTCGAGCCTGCTCTGCCATTCATTATGATCATTGCCGATCATCCAACTCAATAGCCTGCTCCCGCTTTCTCCCCATACCCTTTGATCCCTTTCACCCCAAGAGCTATATCTAACTCCTGCTTGAAAACATACAATGTTTTGGACTCAACTACTTTCTGTGTAACAAATTCCACAGGCTCACCACTCTCTGGGTGAAGAACTTTCTCCTCATCCCAGTCCTAAATGGTCTACCCCATATCCTCAGACTGTGACCCCTGGTTCTGGACTCCCCACCATCGGGAACATCCTTCCTGCATCTACCCTGACTAGTCCTGTTAGAATTTTATAGGTTTCTATGAGATTCCCCCCTTGTTCTTCTGAACTGAATATAATCCTAACTGGCTCAATCTCTCCTCATATGTCAGTCCCGCCATCCCAAAAATCAGTCTGGTAAACCTTTGCTGCACTCCCTCTATAGCAAGTACATCCTTCCTCGTTTAAGGAGACCAAAACTGAACACAATGATCTAGGTGTGGTCTCACCAAGACCCTGTATAATTGCAGCAAGACATCCCTGTTCCTGTACTCGAATCCTCTCGCTGTGAAGGCCAACATATCATTTGCCTTCTTTATCGCCTGCTGCACCTGCATGCTTACCTTCAGCAGCTGGTGTATGAGGTCACCAGGTCTCAGTTCACATTCCCCTCTCTCAATTTATAGCCATTCAGATAATCTGCCTTCCTGTTTTTGCTACCAAAGTGGATAACCTCACATTTATCCACATTATACTGCATCTGCCATGCATTTGCCCACTCACTCAGCTTGTCCAAATCACACTGAAGCATCTCTGCATCCCCCTTACAGCTCACCCTCCCACCCAGCTTTGTGTCATCTGCAAATTTGGAGTTATTACATTTAATTCCCTCATCTAAATCATTAATATATATTGTGAATGACTGGGGTCCCAGCATCCATCCCTGCGGTACCCCACTAGTCACTGCCTGCCATTCGGAAAAAGACCTGTTTATTCCTACTCTTTGTTTCCTGTCTGCCAACTTGTTTTCTATCCATCTCAATACACTACCCCCAATCCCATGCACTTTAATTTTACATGCCAATCTCTTATGTGGGGCTTTGTCGAAAGCCTTCTGAAAGTCCAAATAAACCACATCCATTGGCTGTCCCTCATCAACTCTACTCGTTACATCCTTGAAAAATTCCAGTAGATTTGTCGAGCATGATTTCCCTTTCATAAATCCATGCTGACTCTGTCTGATTCTGCCACTGTTTTCCACATGCTCAGCTATTAAGTCTTTTATAATGGACTCTAGAATTTTCCCCACTACCGATGTCAGGCTGACTGGTCTATAATTCCCTGTTTTCTCTCTGCCTCCCTTTTTAAATAGTGGGATTACATTAGCTACCCTCCAATCTGTAGGAACTGTTCCAGAGCCTATAGAATCTTGGAAGATGACCACCAATGCATCCACTATTTCTAGGGCCACTTCCTTAAGTACTCTGGGATGTAGATTATCAGGCCCTGGGGATTTATCAGCCTTCAATCCCATCAATTTCTCCAACACCATTTCCCTACTAATACTGATTTCTTTCAGTTCCTCCCTCTCACTAAACCCTGTGTTCCCCAACATTTCTGGTATGTTATTTGTATCCTCCTTTGTGAAGATTGAACCAAAGTATGTATTTAGTTGGTCAGCCATTTCTTTGTTCCCCATTTTAAATTCCCCTGTTTCTGACTATAAGGAACCTACATTTGTCTTCACCCATCTTTTTCTCTTCACATACCTATAGAAACTTTTACAGTCAGTTTTTATGTTACCTGCAAATTTACTCTCGTACTCTATTTTCCCCTTCTTAATCAATCCCTTGGTCCTCCTTTGCTGAATTCTAAACTGCTCCCAATCATCAGGTCTGTTGTTTTTTCTGGCCAATTTGTCTGGTTCTTCCTCGCATCTAATACTACCTCTAATTTCCCTTGTAAGCCATGGTTTGGCCACCTTTCCTGTTTTATTTTTGCGCCAGACAGGAATAAACAATTGTTGTAGTTCACCCATGTGCTCTTTGAATGTTTGCCATTGCCTATGCACCGTCATCCCTTTAAGTAACATTTCCCAATCCATCATAGCCAACTCGCGCCTTATACCATTGTAGTTTCCTTTAGTAAGATTCGGGACTCAAGTCTCAGAAGTAACTATGTCACTCACCATCTTGATGAAGAATAATATCATATTATGGTCGCTCATCCCCAAGGGGCCTCGCACAACTAGATTGCCAATTATTCCTTTCTCATTACACAATACCCAGGCGAGGAAGGCCTGTTCTCTTGTTGGTTCCTCAATGTATTGGTCCAGAAAAACATCCCGTACACACTCCAGGAATTCCTCCTCTACGGCATTGTTACTAATTTGATTTGCCCAATCTATATGCAGATTAAAGTCACCCATAATTACAGATGTTCCTTTATTACATGCGTCTCTAATTTCCTGTTTAATGCCATTCCTAACATCACCACTGCAGTTTGGGGGTCTTTATATAACCCCCACTAACTTTTTTTGCCCCTTAGTGTTTCTCAGCTCTACCCATACAGATTCCACATCGTCGGAGCTAATATCATTCCTCACTATTGCTCTTTAACCAGCAATGAAACTCCACCGCCTTTTCCTTGTTGTCTGTCCTTCCTAAATACTGAATACCCCTGGATGTTCAGTTCCAATCCCTGGTCACCCTGCAGCCATGTCTCTGTAATCCCGACTATATCATACCTGTTTACATCTATTTGTGCAGTTAATTCATCCACTTTATTGCGAATGTTGCTCCCATTAAGGCACAAAGCCTTAAGGCTTGTCTTTTTAACAATACTTGTCCCATTCCCACTATTTTTGACTGAGGCCCTGTTTGATTCTTGCCCTTGATTTCTCTGCCTATCACTTTTCTTATTCCGCTTTCTGTCTTTTGTTCTTGTCCTTGACTCCTCCTCCTCTGACTCCTTGCATAGGTTTCCATCCCCCTGCCATTTTAGTTTAAACCCTCCCCAACCATTCTAGCAAATATTCTCCCTCGGACATCAGTCCCGGTCCTGCCCAGGTGTAACCCGTCCAGTTTGTACTGGCCCCACCTCCCCTAGAACCGGTCCCAATGTCCCAGGAATCTGAAACCCTCCCCTTCACACCATCTCTTCAGCCAGGTATTCATCCAATATATCCTGCTATTTCTATTCTGATTAGCACGTGGCACTGGTAGTAATCCTGAGATCACTACATTTTGAGGTCCTACTTTTCAACTTACTTCCTAACTCCCTATATTCTGCTTTTATGACCTCTTCCTTTTCTTTTACCTTTGTCGCTTGTTCCAATGTGTACCACAACCACTGGCTGTTCGCCTTCCCCCTTCAGAATGTCCTCTAGTCGCTCTGAGACATCCTTGACCCACCAGGGAGTCAACATACCATCCCGGAGTCACATATGCGGCCACAGAAATGCTTATTTATTCCCCTTACAATTGAATACCCTGTAACTATTGCATTCCCACACTTTTTACTCCTCCCCTGTGCAGCAGAGCCAACCGTGGTGCAACAAATTTGGCTGTTGCTGTTTTCTCACGGTACTCAAAGGATCACCTTGTTCCATCTTCACCGAACTCCCTCAGTCACCCCTGCTCTCCCAGCTTCTCTTCAACTCCCGGCTCCTCTCCCGCTTCTCTTCAACTCCTGGCTCCTCTCCCAGCTTCTCTTCAACTCCCAGCTCCTCTCGCGCATGTTCTCAACTCCCGGCTCCTCTCACGCTCCTCTTCAACTCCCTGATCCTCTCGCGCTATTCCTCAACTCCCGGATCCTATTATGCTCCTTTTCAACTCCCGGATCCTATTATGCTCCTTTTCAACTCTCGGATCCTATCGTGCTCCTTTTCAACTCCCGACTCCTGTAGGTGCTGCTGTCTGCTGGTGCCAGAGTCCTCCTCTTGCACTCTCCTCTCAGTTCTCATGAAATTATCCTTATATTAATATCAATGGATGAAGAATCAGGTGGATTCTGTTACCGACATCCTATCATCCCCTCCAGAACTTACTTCACACATACCATGCAGAAAATGAGCTGCCACCGTGTCATAGAATAATATTCATCCTTCTTTCCAAACATGAGTTTCACCCACATACCATAACGTTATTTCTGGTTGTGCTGCAGTATTGACATTAAATCAATAAGTTAATTATAAAGAAGAATATATTCTGTGAATTATTCTGGTTTTTGTTTTTCATTTTCTACAATAAATCCTAAAAAATACCATTTCAAATTCAGGAATTCCAAGTTGTCATTTACAGGATGAACTGCACAGAGTAGAAATCAATGGAGGTGAAAATCAGTCTCTTTTATTATTCTGGTTTTTGTTTTTCAATTTCTACAATAAATCCTAAAAAATACAATTTCAAATTCAGGAATTCCAAGTTGTCATTTACTGGATGAACTGCACAGAGTAGAAATCAATGGAGGTGAAAATCAGTCTCTTTCTTTAGAAAGGGCGGGTATGGAGTCCCAATTTTACACCACAGTAGCAGGTTAAAACTATGCCAAAATGTTCTTTTTTCCATTTAACACAGTTTTCTGATTCTTGCAGATAACAGAGATTGTGACAGGTATCATCACCATGATGATTGGAATCATACAAATCAGCATTATGTCAGATCAATATGTCAATAACTTTTCGATATCAATTGGGACACCTTGGTGGACTGGAGTTCTAGTAAGTACTACTGATGAATACAAGAATGTAAAATTGTAGGGTGTTCTATGTCTATCTGGCATTCATTAGGTACATCTGGCAGCAATCATGTATTGGTAACTTTCCACAAAGAATGCTAAGTGTAGTCAGTCTCCAAAATGGATTCTGCACTCTTTGCATATGTTAATGAGAGGGCACACCACCTGTTTTATGACCCCTATGCCAATTTGTGCTTCCTTGAGCAGCCAGCACCTCTCAGATTTTCTTGTTGTAGAAGCAGCCTAATAAATGGGAGCCATCAAAAAGGTCATTATAAGCAAAGCCCCAAAAGAAAGTGTACAGTCAGTAGGAGCAGTAGTGTTCCTCCCGGCTCCAGGATCACCCCTGAGGGCCATTGTTGTATGTTAGCTACCTGCCCCCCACCCCCAGCCCCACCCCCAAACTTCCTTCAACGCCACCAACAGCTGCCTCCCCCCCACCCGGCCCTCCTACAACTGACCCCACAGCACCTAAGGCTTACCTAAATGCCAACTATCAGTAAAGCACTCTGCCTGAAATGAACTCCTTTGAGGCAGGGCAGGTGGCAGCAGCTCACTAAAAGTATGAAAGTGAGGCCCAAGACCCATTGGTTTCAGGCCTGAAAATGAATCAACAATTTCAACCCTCTGACTTACTACAAAATTCTATCCCTGACTGTGGCCAGTTGCCTGATCTCTGTTGGAAGAGAATGCTTATGACTGTTCGCAATGCCCCGCCATAAAGAAGCAAATGTTTTCATGGATCCCTTTTTCTTTTAATTTGCTCATAAAATATGAGTGTTGCTGTCAAGGTCAGCATTCATTGTTCATCCCTATTTGCCCTTGAGAATGTGGTGGTGAGCTACCTCCTTGAACCACTGCAGCCCATGTGATGTAGCTATTCCCACAATATTATTAGGAGAAGGTAATGGGGCAGTGATATTGCCACTGGACTGGTAATTCAGGCACCCAGGGTAATGCTCTGGGGACCCCGGTCGGAATCCCACCATGGCAGAAGGTGGAATTTGAATTCAATAAAAACCTGAATTCAATCAAAATCTGGAATTAAAGGTCTAATGATGACCATGAAACCATTGCCGATTGTTGTAAAAACCCAACTGGTTCATTAATGTTCCTTTGGGAAGGAAATCTGCTGCCTGCATGTGACTCCAGACTGACAGCAATGTGATTAACTCTTTAATACCTTCTGAAATGGCCGAGCAAACCACTCACTTGTATCAAACCGCTACAAAGCCACAAAAAAGGAATGAAACCGGACAGACCACCTGGCATCAACCTAGGCACCGGAAACGACAACTGCAATCTCAGCCCTGTCAACCCTGCAAAATCCTCCTTACTAATATCTGGGGGCTAGTGCCAAAATTGGGAGAGCTGTCTCACAGGCTAGTCAAGCAACAGCCTGACATAGTCATCGTCATGGAATCCAACCTTACAGATAATGTCCCAGACACCACCATCACCATCCCTGGGTATGTCCTGTCCCACCGACAGCACAGACACAGTAGAGGTGGCAGCACAGTTGCATACAGCGGAGTTGCCCTGGGAGTCCTCAACATTTCCGGACCCCACGAAGTCTCATGGCATCAGGTCAAATATGGGCAAGGAAACCTACTGCTGATTACCACGTACCGCCCTCCCTCAGCTGATGAATCAGTGTTGCTCCATGTTGAACATCACTTGGAGGAAGTACTGAGGGTGGCAAAGGTGCAGAATGTACTCTGGGTGGGGGACTTGAATGTCCATCATCAAAAGTGGCTCGGTAGCACCACTACTGACCGAGCTGGCCAAGTCCAAAATGACATAGCTGCTAGACTGGGTCTGTGGCAGGTGGTGAGGGAACCAACAAGATGGAAAAACATGACCTCATCCTCACCAACCTGTCTGCTGCAGATGCATCTGTCCATGGCAGTATTGGTAGGAGTGGCCACCACACAGTCATTGTAGAGACGAAGCCTTCCTTCACATTGAGGATACCCTCCATCGTGTTGTGTGGCACTACCATCATGCTAAATGGGATAGGTTTCAAACAGACTCAAGACTGGGCATTCATGAGGCGCTGTGGGCCATCAGCAGCAGCAGAATTGTACTCGAACACAATCTGTAACCTCATGGCCCAGCATATCCCCCACTCTACCATTACCATCAAGCCAGGGGGTCAAACAAAAACAGAAAATGCTGGAAAACCTCAGCAGGTCTAAAAGCATCTGTGGAGAAAAAAACAGAGTTAACGTTTCAATTCCGTATGACAGGGAAGTAAAGATGTGATGAAATTTATACTGTACAAATGGAAATCCTGTCAGAGAGAAGAGCAGTACTTCTTCAAGGTAGGCATTCCTGGAAGAAAAGTGGCAGTCAATTAAACACTAAGATAAAAGCAAAGCACTGTGGATGCTGGAAATCTGAAACAAAATCAGAAAATCCTGGAAAAACTCAGCAGATCTAACAGCATAAGCAGCAAGTGATAGATAGGGCTAAGCGATCCCACAACCAATGGACCAGATCTAAGCTCTGCAGTCCTGCCACAACCAGTCGTGAATGGTGGTGGATGATTAAACAACTCACTGGAGGAGAAGGCTCCACAAATACCCCCAGCCTCAATGATGGGGGAGCCCAGCACATCAGTGCAAAAGATAAGGCTGAAGCACTTGCTACAATCTTCAGCCAGGAGCTCCGAGCAGATGATTCATCTTGGCCTCCTCTGGAGCATCATAGATGCCAGTCTTCAGCCAATTTGATTCACTCCACGTTATATAAAGAAATGCCTGAAGGCAATGGATACTGCAAAGACTATGGGTCCTGGTAATATTCCAGAAATGGTACTTGTGTTCCAGAACT
The DNA here is from genome assembly GCF_017639515.1 of Carcharodon carcharias. NCBI lineage: Eukaryota > Metazoa > Chordata > Chondrichthyes > Lamniformes > Lamnidae > Carcharodon > Carcharodon carcharias. Next base: position 12,610,143 of record NC_054468.1, on the reverse strand, counting down.
TGTCGCGCCCCTAGCCAAGCTGTTCCAGTACAGCTACAACACTGGCACCTACCCGACAATGTGGAAAATTGCCCAGTTATGTCCTGTAAACTAAAAGCAGGACCAATCCAACCCGGCCAATTACCGCCCCATCAGTCTACTCTCCATCATCAGTAAAGTAATGGAAGGGGTCATCAACAGTGCTATCAAGCAGCACTTGCTTAGCAAAAACCTGCTCACTGATATCCAGTTTGTGTTCCGCCAGGGCCACTCAGTTCCTGACCTCATCACAGCCTTGGTTAAAATATGTACAAAAGAGCTGAACTCCTGAGGTGAGGTGAGAGTGACTGCCCTTGGCATCAAGGCCACATTTGACAGGGTGTGGCATCAAGGAGCCCTATCAAAACTCAAGTCAATGGGAATCAGAGGGAAACCTCTCCAATGGTTGGAGTCATACCTAGCACAAAGGAAGATGGCTGTGGTTGTTGGTTGTCAGTCACCTCAGCTCCAGGGCATCACTACAGGAGTTCCTCAGGATAGTGTCCTCAGCCCAACCATCTTCAGCTGCTTCAAGAATGGCCTTCCTTCCATCATAAGGTCAGAAGTGGGGATGTTCGCTGATGATTTCACAATGTTCAACACCATTTGTGCTTCCTCAGATACAGAAGGAATCCATGTCCAAATGCAGCAAGACCTGGACAATACCCAGGCGTGGCCTGTCAAGAGGCAAGTAACATTCACGCCACACAAGTGTCGGGCAATGACCATCTCCAACAAGAGAGAATCCAACTATCGTCCCTTGATGTTCAATGGCATTACCATTACTGAATCCCCCACTATCAACATCCTGGGGGTTACCATTGACCAGAAACAGAACTGGACTAGCCATATAAATTTGCAAGAGCAAATCAGAGGTTAGGAATCATGCAACAAGTAACTCACTTCCTGAATCCCCAAAGCCTGTCCACCATCTACAAGGCACAAGTCAGGAGTGTGACGGAATATTCTCCACTTGCCTGGATGAGTGCAGCTCCCACTACACTCAAGAAGCTCGACACCATCCAGGACAAAGCAGCCCACTTGATTGGCACCACATTGTCAAACATTCACTCCATCCACCATCGATGCACTGTAGCCGCAGTGTGTACCACCTACAAAATACACTGCAGGAATCCGCCAAGGCTCCTTCGACAGCACCTTCTGAACCCACGACCACGACCACCTAGAAGAACAAGGACAGCAGACAGATGCAAACACCGCCACCTAGAAGTTCCCCTCCAAGTCATCACTATCCTGACTTGGAAATATATCACTATTGCTTCACTGCCGCTGGGTCAATATCCTGGAACTTCCTCCCTAACAGCACTGTGGGTGTACCTACACTACATGCACTGCAGCAGTTCAAGAAGACAGCTCACCACCATCTTCTCAAGGGCAATTAGGGATGGGCACTAAATTGTGGCCCAGCCAGCGAAGCCCACATCCCATGAGTGCTAAAAAAAATTTTAAATTTGCCCTTGAGAAGGTGATGGTGAGCCACCTTCTTGAATCGCTGCAGTCCATGTGATGTAGCTATACCCACAAGACTGTTAGGAAGGGTGTGCCAGAATTTTGACCCAGTAACAGTGAAGGAACAGCAATATAGTTCCATGTAAGGACGGTTTGTGCCTTGGAAGGGAAATTGCAAGTCTTGGTGTTGCTATTCAGCTGTTGCTGTTGTCATTCTAGGTGGTAGAGGCTGGGGGATTAGCAGTGCATCTTGCACATGGTAGACACTGCTGCCACTGCGTGCCAATGATAGAGGGATTGAATGTACATAGTGGTGAATATCATGCTGATCAAGCGGGTTGGTTTGCCCTGGATGGTGTCAAGTTGTTGGAGCTGTATTCATCCTGACATATGGAGAATATTACATCGCATTCCTGACTTGTGTCTTGTAGATGCTGATAGGCTTTGGGGATTCAGAAGATGAGTTATGTGGTGCAGAATTCCCAACCTCTGACCTGCCCTTCTAGTCACAGTATATACTTGGCTGGTCCAGTTAACTTTCTAGACAATGATAACCCTCAGGTGTTGATAATGGGGGATTCATTGATGGTAATGCCACTGAATGTCAAGGGGAGATTCTTAGATTCTCTTGTTGGAGATGGCACTTGTGTGGCATGAATGTTACTTATCCCTTATCAGCCAAAGCCTGTGCGTTGTCCAGATCTGACTGTTTGCAGGCACGGATCGCTTCAGTATATAAGGAGTCTCGAATGGTAATGAGCACTGTGCAATCATCAGCGAACATCCCCAGATTCTGACCTTAAGGAAGATCATTGATGAATCAGCTCAAGGTGGTTGGGCCTAAGACACTACTCTGAGGAACTCCTGCAGCACTGTCCAGGGTCTGAGATGATTAGTCTCTAATACCCACAGCCATCTTCTATATATGACTCCTACCAATGGAGAGGTTTCCCCCGATTTCCATTGACTTCACTTTTCCTCTGGCTCCTTAATGCTATACTCAGTCAAATGCATTTTGATGTCAAGGGCAGTCACCCATGCCTCAACTTTGGAATTCATCTCTTCTGTCCATGTTGGGCCAAGGCTGTAATGAGATCTGAAGCTGAGTGACCTTGGCAGAACCCAAGCTGAGCATGGGTGAGCAGGTTGTTGCTGAATACATGCCATGGATATCACAGTCAATGCCACCTTCCTCTCTTTGCTGATGATTGAGAGTAGACTGATAGGGTGGTAATTGCTGGATTGGATTTCCATTTTGTTTACAGGGCATATATGGAAAATGTTTCATACTGTCAGGGAGTTGCCTGTGTTGTAGCTGTATTGGAACAACAAGACTAAGAGAGCAACTAGTTGTGGAGAACAATTCTTCTGTACTACTTTTGGGATGTTGTCAGGGCCCAAAACCTTTGCAGTATCCGTTACCTTCAGCCAATTCTTGATACCACATGAAGTGACTTGAATTGTCTGAAGACTCACGTGTATGATAGTGGGGACCTCAGGAGGTGGCTGAGATGGATCATCCTCTTCAGTTCATCATTCATTGACTCCAGCTGGAAGAATATTCAAGTACTTCAGGGTCAGTCTCTTACAGGTTGATAACCAGCCTGCTAACCCCTCCAGCACTTCCACCTTTTTTCTTCAAGGTAAAATGAATGGGTGAAGATACAACACAAACAAATAGGTGTCAATCTGAGCTGTGATGCTCCCCAACCTATAGGCCCATTGATCTTCTTTCATTCACTCTCTCTCCAGTTTCAAATGGGAAGAATTACATCTGGGTAGAGAGGCAGAGAGTATATGAAGCCAATGTCTAACATAAGTCTCCAGTTTGAGGGGAGGAGAATTTAGAAGGTCAAAAGCCCATATTTGAATAGTTATTCAATTCTTCTAAGGTTGCTGTCTGAAGTGAAATATGTTTTTTAAAGTTTATTATTGCAGGGTCACTTGCTGTAGCTGTTGAGAAGGAACCAACTCATGGCATGGTAAGTACTTGCTCAAAGAATGATTTTGATATGGTTGGTTTACAAGTGATATCACCACTCAAGATGACAAACCAGTAAGATATTGTTGGTGCCTACTGACCACACTAAATCCCTATTATTTCAGTTTATAAGACAGTGCTGTGGGTAAAAATGTCACCCTTCCACATTTGGCTCTTCGGTTCAAATGCAGTCCATCAAAGTCAATGGAAGTTACCTTTCTCTTACAGCACTTAAGTGTGGGAATAGGTGAAATGATATACTTCCACACTTGGAAACTGGATTACAAATACAGCCATATCGAAGATCAGCACAATTATTTCTGATAGCAAAGTAGGAATTGCTGCTGTGCTTTGTATAACATGGGCGTGTTCAATGGGACTCTGTAGATGAAGTTTTACTCTGCATGTAGCCCATGCTTTACCTGTACTGGGAGTGTTTGACGGACAATGTCAAGGGAGTTTTTCTCTGTATCTAAGCCGCGCTGTATCTATCCTGGGTGTGTTTGATGAGGCATTTTAGTGGGCGCTTTGGATTCTATTTAATCCATTCTGTCCTGGGATTGTTTAGGGCTTTGTAGAGGGAAATTTAGTCTACATCTAGCCTGTGCTGAGCCTAACTTAGGAACACTTGATGGGACGACTGCACTCCTGAAATACAAATCTCCCATTTCCATGCAGTCATCTCCCTCACCTTAACGAGGATTAAATTGAACAAGAGTATTTGTGCTGTTGAATGAAAAATTTTCAATTTGGTTATATGGTGTCAAGATGAATCACTTGCATCCTACCTGCAAAACTCACTCTACTGCATCCTAGCTTCACATCAAATAGAGCAATGTGTTCAAATTCATAATGTGCTTTCCACGGCCAGGATTTTACAGCCCCGCCACGGCATGTTCCCCTCTCCCGACGGATGCGGTGAGCTATTTAAATCTCCATTCAATTCGGTGGGTCCGTAATATCCCACTGGATGGGAGGGGTCGTAAAATCCTGGCCCACTTCTTGAAGCACTCATCATTCAGAGGAAAGTCTACAAAAACCCCAAAGGGAATGTACAACTGTTGGTGAGGTGAGTTGTTATGAGTTGTTATGCGGAGTGATCTGATTCTGAATAAAGGTTTGAAACCATAGAGTGAGCTTAACTGGACTTAGATTTTATTAATTAGTCATTAATTATACATTAGTAATACAAGCAAGTGCTATAACTGAACATTCATCCAGAGGCAACTGTTATGACACAGCAGATGATATGTTGCCAGGCAGATCAAACCTATGAGTGAAACTTGATCATGCTGTCATAATGGTTTTGCAATTTGTATTTATTTCGAGATGTGTGCCCTGAATTCAGAAGTGATAAGTCTGCCAAGCCTTGAGATTTTTTTTAGAAAAGTAAATTAAACACTTATTAACAAAAGAAAAGATTTCAAGCACATACATAGGTCTACAATGTACTACTATAATAACTCCTAAAACCCCAGATTAATCTGGCTTCCAGTTACACCCCTGTTAAGGCAACAGTAAAAAAAAAAATAGATTTTAAATAGATCCAGTCAAGTCAACACAGTACCCTGGACAACAGAATTCAAAGTGGCTGTTCCCAGCTTCGGTTTTTGTAGACAGGGGCTTAATGCACAAATGCTGGAGGCTTCTCACACTTCTGTTAGATCTTACAATTCCTTCCCTGACACAGAGCCTCATTCCCTTTAATACATGTTTCTCCCTTATAATGTAAATTCAATTGTTCCCATACATCTTTGGAACTTTACCTTTCTCGTAATATAAATCTTTTCATGGTGCTAATATTGTCAGTAACCTTTGGGAAAAATAAACACGGCTTGGCATGGCTTCTCTGACTAGGTGTAAACATCCTACCATCCCTTTGAAATTCATACTGCCCTGATTTATCTAAAAATGCAAATTCTCCTCACCTTACATTCTAAGACATCAGCCATGTTTACTTATTTAGCATTTCAAACCTAACTTCTTTTGATGAGTCAAAGGCTCCAGACAAAGCTGTCTCCAATTCAGTTAAATCCCACACACACACACACACACACACACACACACACACACACACACACACACCACACACACACACACACACACACACACAGAAACGATCAAATCCCACTATTAACCTACTTTTACAATAAATCACATTAATATTATGAGATGATTATACTTTTGTGACACCCCCTCCTTACAAGAAAATGAACCGTCATAATTTAAAAAGACAGCTTCGTTTTCTTAATCCATCTTACACTACCTACTAGACTTATCTATATACTCACACTATTACATTACCAGGTGCGTGCATTAATATAAATATATATATATATATTTTTATAAATGCTTGTTATCAACAGAAATCATTTCAGTCCAGTGCCCAGGTTTTAAATGTCCAATTTCCCTTTTTGAGCTTTAAACTCATGACAGTGCATCTCCAGTTAGACTTTCTTGTCCAGCCACATGTGTAATCTGTAGATTAAATGGCTGTAGTAATAAACTCCATCTGAATAGCCTTGCACTTTGATCTCAAAATTTTCCCAGAAACTTTAAAGGATTGTGGTCTGTATAAACAATTGTTTCTGACAAATTGTTTGCAACGTAAATCTCGAAATGCTGCAACACTAATGCCAGTCCCAGAGTCTCCTTTTCAATCGTTGATTATCTTCTCTGTTGTACATTCAACTCCCCTGAAAAATAACCTATCGGTTTCTCAATTCTAGTTTCTTCATCTTGCAACAGTATGACCCCAATGCCCATATCGCTTGTGCCAATGGCCAATTTAAATTGCTTAGCATAATTGGGTACTGCCAAAGCTGGTGTTGTAGTCAATACAGTTTTCAAACTGTCAAACGCCTCCTGACACTCCTGTGCCCATTGAAACTTCTTGTTCTTTTTAATAGTTCAGTCTGTGGAGCAACCACTCGGCTAAAACTTGGTACAAATTTCCGGTAAAACCCACTCATGCCCAGAAATATCAAAACTTCTCGTTTTGTTGTAGGCACGGAGAAATCCACGATAGCTTTGACTTTCACACCTCTGAGTCAGGAGGGGAGGCTGCAGAAGGATTTGGACAGGTTAGGAGAATGGGCAAAGTGCCAGATGGAGTATAAAGTGGGGAAGTGTGAGGTCATGCACTTTGCTAGGAAGAATAGAGGCATAGACTATTTTCTAAATGGGGAGAGAAATCAGAAATCTGGAGTGCAAAGGGACTCGGGAGCCCTAGTCCAGGATTCTCTTAAGGTTAACTTGCAGGTTGTATCAGTAGTTAGGAAGGCAAATGCAATGTTGGCATTTATTTCGAGAGGACTAGAATATAAAAGCAGGGATGTGCTGCTGAGGCTTTATAAAGCTCTGGTCAGACCACATTTAGAATATTGTGAGCAATTTTGGGCCCTGTATCTCAGGACGGATGTGCCGGCCCTGGATAGGGTCCAGAGGAGGTTCACGAGAACGATCCCAGGAATGAAAGGCTTAACATATGAGGAAAGTTTGAGGACTCTGGGTCTATACTCGATGGAGTTTAGAAGGATGAGGGGGGGATCTGACTGAAACTTACAGAATACTGAAAGGCCTGGATAGAGTGGACGTGGAGAAGATGTTTCCATTAGTAGGAGAGACTAGGATCCGAGGGCACAGCCTCAGAGTAAAGGGAAGAACTTTTAGAACAGAGATGAGGAAAAACTTCTTTAGCCAGAGAGTGGTGAATCTATGGAATTCATTGCCACAGAAGGTTGTAGAGGCCAGGTCATTGAGTGTATTTAAGACCGAGATAGATAGATTCTTGATTGGTAAGGGGATCAAAGGTTACAGGGAGCAGGCGGGAGAATGGGGTTGAAAAACTTATCAGCCATGATTGAATGGCGGAGCAGACTAGATGGGCCGAATGGCCTAATTTCTGCTTCTATGTCTTATGGTATGGTCCAGACATGTAACTTGCGCTTTTGCAAATTCACTTTTATCCAAGTTCATCACCAAATTAGCTCCCTGCAGTCGACTAAAAAATTCTTCCAGTTGTTGTAAATGCTCCCCTCATGTTTGACTGAAAACCATCAAGTCGTCAATATAAACGGCACAGTTGCTCAGTCCTTGTGTTCCATCCGGTTTCGGAACCATCACAATTGGCGAACTCCAGTTACTGCAACTAGACTCAATGATGTCATTTTGAAGCATGAATGAAATTTCCTTCTGTACTTGTGATAACTTTTCTGTATTTAACCTATAAGGATGTTATCTTATCGAAGATGAACCTTCTACATTCACATCATGTGTAGCTAAATTTGCCTTCCCCAGCGCTTTCCCACAAATTTCTTTGTGTGACTTCAATAGCTTCTCCAAATCACTTTGACACTTATCTGGAAGGTAACTCAATATTACATTTAAACTTTCAAGTACCCCCTCATTATCAAATTTTATTAGAGGAAAATCTATTTCAGAATCCTTCATTTCTACCTCTTTCTCTTATCTACCACCACTTTTGGTCCTCTTCCCTGTCAAAATACTTTTTAAACATATTTCCATGACACACCCTCTGATTTTTTCTTCTATCTGGAATATTTATTAAATAATTTACTTCACTCAGTTGCTTTTCAATCCTGTAAGGCCCACTAAAACTTGCCATTAAGGAGCCACCTAGTACTGGTAATAAAGCTAGCACCTTTTCCCCAGCAACAAAACTACGAGCTGTAGCTTTCTTGTCTGCCTTCACTTTCATCACTTGCTGTGATATCTTTATAAGTGTTACCTAGCTAATTCACATGTTCTGTTCTGTCTTTTTCTGAAGTTTGATACATAATCCAGGAGAGTAGTTTCTGAATTTTGACCCACCAATTTCTCATGAATCAATTTCAGTGGTCCCCTTACCATGTGACTAATTTGAAAGAACTAAATCCAGTAAATGCATTAGGAGCATCCCTAATAGCAAATAACAGGAATGGAATTCTCCTAACCCAACCCCGTGGATAGCCCTGACTATACATCCTCATCATAGTTTTTAAAGTATGATACTATCTTTCCAAAGCCCCTTGTCATTCAGGATGTTGACTTAAGCTGTTTCATCCCCAAACTGTTCATTACCTCCTTAAACAGCTGTGATTTTTTTTGCATTCATTCACGGAATGTGGGCTTCGCTGGCTGGGCCAGCATTTATTGCCCATCCCTAGTTGCCCTAGAGAAGGTGGTGAGCTGCCTTCTTGAACCGCTGCAGTCCATGTGGTGTAGGTACACCCACAGTGCTGTTAGGAAGGGAGTTCCAGGATTTTGACCCAGCGACAGTGAAGGAACGGTGATATATTTCCAAATCAGGATGGTGAATGACTTGGAGGGGAACTTCCAAGTGGTGGTGTTCCCAATTATCTGCTGCCCTTGTTCTTCTGGATGGTGGTGGTCTTAGGTTTGGAAGATGCTGCCGAAGGAGCCTTGGTGAAATCCTGAGTGCAACCAGTTTGAATCCAGATCTGACTGTATTTCTTTTGCTAAATCATATCTTGTAAAAAATTTAGTCAACTCTTCCACAATTCTCTTTGTTGTAACACTTCTCAAAGATATTGCTCCAGGAAACCCTTGCACATAAATCCATTATTGTCAGTAAGTACTGATTTCCACTTTCAGCATTAGGGAAGGCTCCGACCCATCAATCATGACCCGAGTAAAAGGTTCTTCAAATGCTTAAATTGGAATTAAAGGTGCTGGCCAAATCACTGTTTGTAGTTTCCCTATCACCTGACATGTGTGACATGTTCTACAGAATTTGACTACTTTTCTATGCAATCCAGGCCACTAAAAAAAGTTTTTGTAGTTTTGCTTGTGTCTTTATAATTCCTAAGTGTCCCCCCCCCACCCCACATTTCTTCATCCCAATAATTCCAACAAATTTTCCAGTAATTTCCAACACATGGACTTTGTGCGTCCAACTTTATTACAATGAAAACACCTCAATTTTTGAGTGCCACTTCTACCATTAGCACCTTTCTTTTTAGTCTGAGAAAAAACTTGCTGGGAATTTCCACCTACCCTCTCTCTTCCCTGACTACTCACCTTCCTTTCACCTTCCTACTTTCTTTCCTTCTCTGATTTAAAAGGGCGATGATGAAGAGGTTTAGATTTATGAACCAACTCATAATCATCAGCTATCTCTGCTGCTTGTCTTACCGTTTTAACCCTCTGTTTCTCCACATGTGTTCTCACTACCGAAGGAATGGGATCTTTTAATTCTTCCAAAATAATTACTTCTTTAAGAACTGCATAAGTTGTCTCTATCTTTAATGCGTATATCCACCAGCCAAAATTACTTTGTTTCACCCTCTCAAACTCAATCTAAGTTTGCCCAGGCTGCTTTCTTAACCTAGATTGTAACAGCAACGTCCAGTTTTCTTGTGGCCATTTCATCTGTTTAGCTATCTTCTCAAATGGAATAAAGAATGCCTCCACATCTCTTTAATCAAACTTCGGAAGAACTTGGACAAATTTAAACATCTGTCCACTGGGTTTTAGGTTAACGATTTTTTCATCATCAGAACTTTGCTCAGCATCTGAGGTCTCCTTTAAAGGCCAGCTTTATAAGTTGGTACTCTCTTTTTCTCTCCTCCTCTCTCTCCTCCATTGCTAACTTCTCCCTCTGGAGATCAAGTTTTTGCATTTCCATTTCTTTTTGAAATAACCTCCCTTTTCTCTTTCCTTTTCTGCTGCCTCTACCATTTTCAATTCCAATTATTTTTCTTTTGCCTCCAATTCAAGTTTTTTCAGTTCCTTTGCTTGTTCAAATTCAAGCTTCATTTCTAACTGAAGTCTCACTACCTTCAGCTGTGACTCACCAGTGTCAGGTATCACTTCCAACTTCAAATGCTGTGCTGTCACTTCAACCATATCTGCTTTCTTTGCTGCTACAGGTAACCTCAACTACAACTTATCCACCAACTCTGTTAACCTGCCGTGGATACTTTTTATAACCCATTCAGAGCTATGTCGTCTTCTTCGAAAAAAGATCTAGCCACGGATACAGCCATTTTTGCAGTCTCACCACTTAAAAAAATCCCTCACACCAACCCCTGAATTCAAAGTGCTTCTCTTACTCGTAACCTAAGGTTCACCAACTTCAAACCAATCAAGAAATTTCAATAATCTCGTAATCCCGCATGAACCCCCAATTTGTCATGACGCAGCAGATGATGTGTGCCGGGGGGATCAAATCCACGAGGGAAACGTGATCATGCTATCACAAAGGTTTTGCAATTTGTATTTGTTTTGAGATATGTGCCCTAAATTCAGAAGTAATAAGTCCACCAAGATGTCAGAGATGTTTTAGAAAACTACATTAAACATTTACTAACTAAAGAAAGATTTCAATCACCTAAAATTACTACTATAATAACTCCTAAAACTCCTAATTAATCTGGCTTCCAGGTACACTCCCATTAAGGCAACAGTCAAGTCAACACGATACCCTGGACAGTAGAATTCAAAGTTTCTTTTCCCAGTTTTGGTGTCTGTAGATAGCAGGCTTAATTCACAAATACTGAGGCTTCTTACCCTTCTGCTAGATCTTACAATGCCTTCCCTGACACACAGCCTCATTCTCCAATATACATGTTTCTCCCTTTTAATATAAATACAATTGTTCCCAAATGTCTTTGGAACTTTACCTTTCTCATAATATCAATCCTTTTTAATATGTTAATATTGTCAGTAATCTTTGGGAAAAATAAATGCACTGCTTGGCCTAGCTTCTCTGACTTGGTGTAAACATCCTACCATCTCTTTGAAAGTCAAATTGCCCTGATTTATCTAAAAATGCTAATTTTCCTCACCTTACATTCTTATACTTCAGCCACGTTTGCGTATTTAGCATTTCAAACCTAGCCTCCTTTAATGAGTCAAAGCCTCCAGACCAGCTGTCTCCTATTCAATTAAATCCCACGCAAACACACACACACGCAGAAACTATCCAAACCCCACTATTAACCTACTTGTACAATAAATCACAATAACATTATGAGAATGATTATACTTTCGTGACACAATACATTGGGGCATCAAGAACTCACTTAGTTAAAGTCGTTCCTAACTTGGAGTTCTCTTAATCATGTATTTCATGGCATGATGATACATTTGTTTGAAACACATCTACCTGTACAGTTTCTTTATCTGTAATTGTCAGTCATGCTATTCCTCGAAATTGCTGACTCATTCCACACTCATCATCTATACTATACAGTCATTTTATTGTTCTCTGTTGTGTCAGTCTCCTTGATTATAATATGCCATGCCACACGCTACAAAACCATTTTCCTTCAAATCATATGTCTTTGAGAAGGTGGCAGTGAGCTGCCTTCTTGAACTACTGCAGTGGTGTAAGTACACTCACAGTGCTGTTAGGAAGGGAGTCCCAGGATTTTGACCCAACGACAGTGAAGGAATGGCAATATATTTCTAAGTCAAGATGGCAAGTGGGGCTTAGAGGGGAAATTCCAGGTAATGGTGTTCCCATGCATCTGCTGCCCTTGTCCTTCTAGATGGTAGCAGTTGTGGGTTTGGAAGGTGCTGCCTAAGGAGCCTTGGTGAGTTCCTGCAGTGCATCTTGTAGATGGTACACACTGCTGCTGAAAATCAGTGGTGGAGGGAGTGAATGTTTTTGGAAGGGGCACCCCTTACTCAATTAAGAGATAATTAAATGTCATGTTGGTAGAGTTAATGCACTGCGTGAATGAATTTAGATGGTTCCAGTTGTCTTTCCTCACCCTAGCCATTCTTAAATCGAAAAGTGTCCTAAGACTTACACATTAAATTGCCATTGGTATCACTTTGGTTAGTGCCATTATGTACAATTACTGAGTTATTTAAAATCCCAGAGGAAAACTTTAAACAACTGTCATAACCTATATTTTCAATTGGTATGTTTTGAGTTGCAGCTGTAAATTCAGGAATAAGACCACCAGTTCTCGAGAGGTTTATATCAAACTAAATGAAACATTTATTAATTTACAACAAGGTATTAAACACATATACATGGCTACAAATTACTACTATAAATAACTTTTTAACCAATCCCCAAACTAATCTCCACTGAGGCAACAACAACCCATAGACTTTAAGCAGACACCAGGCAAAGCATTTTCACCTTACAAATTCAAAATGAGGTCTCTTTCAATTTGGTTCCTTCACAGACATTTGTAGGCTTACAGCTGCTTTGATGTTTCATGGCTCTGCCCTGCATACACAAAACTGCTTTCTGTTATACCCAGCACTTCCCTTTGAATGTAAATTCACGTTGTATCACCAGGCCCTTTGAACTCCACCTCATCTAACAATAAAACCCCTTTCATAGTACCAATTTTATTAGTAACATAAACATATTGTTTGGTGTCTCCTAGCTAGATGCAAAATTTCACTCCCGCTCTTGAATGCTCTATTCAACAAATGCAAATGTACCTCTACCTCTGTTTACATCTCAAAACTAGTACACATCAAAGCACCCAGGCTAACAGGCTTTAATCCAATTAAGACACACCCACAGACTAAACCTCTATTTTTTAAAAAAATTCCAATAACAATATATACATTAGTAGCTTCATGACAATTATTAAATAAGTAAGTTATTTTAGAGTAAATAAAGAAAAATGTTTCCATTGGCTGAAGAATCATTCACCCGAGGGCACAGATTCAGTGTGATTGGCAAAAGAACCAGAGACAACATGAGGGTCAGTATGGGGTGCGTGAGGAGACAGGCAACAATGCCGGATTTAAATGGAGACCAATTGAGTAATGAATTAGGCTCATGTGGGAATTCACTGCATAGGGGAAAGAGGTGTGGTAGACATTGGGATTATTCTAAGTCAGGAACATGAGCAGCTGAGCAGAAATCTCAGAAATCTGAGTGTAAATCTCACCTTCGGAGCTGAGTTTGAAAAAAATGGAACAGTTAAGGAACAAAATGGGTGAATTTACATAGTTCGCTGTTGTCTATAGGCCACCAACTAGTGGGAAGGATGTAGAGGAACAAATTTGCAGAGAAATTACAGAGAGGTGCAAACATTATAGAGTAGTTATAATGGGGGACTTTAATTACCCGAATATAGACTGGGATAGTGGTAGTGTGAAAGGCAGAGATTGGCAAAAGTTCCTAGAGTGTGTTCAGGAGAATTTTCTACAGCAGCATGTGAACAGTCCAGCAAGAAAGCAGGCACTGCTGGACCTGGTTCTTGGAAATGAGGTGGGCCAAGTAGATCAAGTGCCAGTGGGGGAATATTTAACAGACAGTGATCATTGTATTATAAGATTTAGGGTGACAGTAGAAAAGGATAATGAGCAATCCAGAGTAGGAATAATTAACTGGGGGAGAGCCAACTTCAATGGGGCAAGAACAGAGCTGGGCCAGATAGACTCGAACCAAAGGTTGGCAGGGAAAACTGTAGCTGAACAATGGGCTTCCTCCAAAGAATAAATGGTTTGGACACAGTCAAGGTATATTCCCTCAAAAGGGAAAGGTAGGGCAAACAAATCCAGAGCTCCCCTGGATGAAAAAGGAGTTAGAAATTAAGAAAAGGTATGCTTATGAAAGGTGTCAGATAGAAAATACAATTGAGAACCAAACTGAGTACAGAGGGTTCAGAGGAGAGGTGAAGAAGCAAAAAGAGAAGCAAAGAGGGATTATGAGAAAAGACTGACAGCCAATATAAAGGGGAATCCCAAAGTCTTCTATAGGCACATAAATAGTAAAAGGGTGATAAAAGGAGGAGTGGAGCTAAATATGGACATAAAAGGGGACTTACACATGGAGGCAAGGGGCAGGCTGAGGTGTTAAATGAATACTTTGCACCTGTCTTTATCACGGAAGCAGATGCTGCCCAGGTCATGGTGACAGAGGATGAAACTCTGTCACTAGATGGGTTCAAAATTGATAAGGAGGAGCTATTGGATAATCTATTGGATAAACTGTCAGTACTTAAAGTTGACAGGGCACCAGATGCATCGAAGGATATTGAAGGAAGTAAGAGTGGAAATTGTAGGGGCACTGGCCACAACTTCCCTAGACTAAGGGGAGGTGTCAGAGGACTAGAGAATTGCAAACATTATGCCCTTGTTCAAAAAAGGTTGTAAGAGTAAGCCTAGCAATTACAGACCAGTCAGGTTAACTTCAATTATTCGGGGTAAAATTAAGTTACATGGGAACATGTGGGTTGATTAGGAAGAGTCGGCATGGACTTCTCGAGGGAAAATCATGTTAACAAACCTGCTGGAGTTTTTTTTTGCACGGGTTAAAATGATGGTTGATGATGGTAATGCGGTTGATGTGGTGTTCATGGACTTACAAAAGGCATTCAATACAGTGCCACCCAACATACTTGTGAGAAAAGTTATAGCTCATGGGATAAAAGGTTCAGTAGCAACGTGGATACAAAAGTGGCTAAGTAATAGGAAGCAGTGAGTAATGGTTAATGGATATTTTTCGGGCTGGAGGAGGGTGTGTAGTAGAGTTCCCCAAGGGCCGGTATTGGAACCCTTATTTTTCCTGATCTAAATTAATGATCTAGATCTTGGTGTGCAGGGGACAATTTCAAAGTTTTCAGATGATACAAAACTTGGAAGCATTGTAAACTGTGAGAAGGGCAGTGTAGAACTTCAAAAGGGCATAAACAAGTTGGTAGACTGTGTCAGATAGGTGACAGATGAAGTTCAATGCAGAGAAGCGTGAGGTGATTCCTTTTGGTAGGAAGAACATGGAGAGACAATATAAAATAAGGGTTAGAACTCTAAATGATGTGCAGGAGCAGAGGGACCTGAGTGTATGTGTACATAAGTCATTAAAGGTAGCGGGACAGGTGGAGAGAGCAGTTAATAAAGCATACTGTATCCTGGGCTTTATTAATGGGAGCATACAGTACAAGAGCAAAGACGTTATGCTGAACTTGTACAGGACACTAGTTAGGCCTCAGCTGGAGTATTGTGTACAGTTCTGGACAGCACATTATAGGAAAGATGTGAACCCACTGGAGACAGTGCAGAAGAGTTTTACAAAAATGGTTCCAGGGATGACAAACTTCAGTTATGAAGATAGATTGGAGAGGTTGGGACTGCTCTCCTTGGAGAGAAGAAGCCTAGTAGGAGATTTGATAGAGATGTTCAAAATCATGGGGGGGCTTGACGGAGTACATAGGGAGAAATTGTTCCCACTCATAAAAAGGTCGAGAACGACAGGGCACAGATTTAAAGTGATTTGCAAAAGAAGCAAATGCAATGTGAGAAAAAGCTTTTTCACACAGTGAGTGGTTCAGGTCTGGAATACATTGCCTGGAACTGTGGTGGAGGCAGGTTTAACCAAGGCATTCAAGAGGGCATCAGATGATTATTTAAATAGAAGCAATGCGTGGGGTTACAGGGGAAAGGCAGGAGAATGATATTGAATCATATTGCTCATTCAGAGAGGCCAAATGGCCTCCTTCTGCACTGGAACCATTCTGTGCTCCTGCAAAAATATTGTTTTATGCAATGAGTGTTTACAATTTGGAATGCACTGCCTGATAGGATTTTGGATGCAAATTCAATCATGGCCTTCAAAAAGGAATTGGATAAATACTTGAAGCAAAAAAAATGGGAGGGAAATGGGAAAAGAGCCAAGGAGTGGGACTTAAGCGATTGATCTTTGAATGAGACTGTGCAGACTTGATGGGCTGAATGGCCTCTATCGATACTGTACTATTCTATGTTCTGTGATTAAAATTGTGCAGAACATTATGGTACAGCAAACTCAACTGCCTATATGACCTACTCCTGCTTCTATTTCCTCTGAACTTATGTCTTATTTTAACCAGCATAGGCCAAAGAAAATTGCATTGACTTTTACCTGTATTGCTGGGAGAGCAGGTTTATTAGGCAGAATTCAGTTCCTGCAACGCAAGTCCTCCCATCGTTTAAAGAACCAGTGGGAGCCCCATGTTGCTTCTGTGGGTGAGGCCCAACTGGATTCAAGTGCATTCAGGCCCTTAACTGGCCAGTGTTGGGCGTCCTAAGGTTCAAGGATCCCAGATGATGGAAATTAAATCCCCAAGAGCTGACAGCTAATCAGAGGCTGACGGGAAGTTCTGGCTGCTGCCAGTAACGCTCGAAGGCCTACCCAGAGGATCGCCACTGGATCTCTGCAGACAGGTGAGTGAGGCAGCATGGGGCCACGAGGAGGGGAGGGGATTGCCAGATGGGGGTGGGAGGTCGGAGGTCAGGGCAATTGGGTGGTTTTCAACCCACCCACCTTCCTTAGGCCAGGTCCCTCTATTGGGCACTGAGTCCCTCTCAAGGAGGGCCCCCCTTACGGGGCTGTAGATAAACCCATCAGGCAGCCTTTGGGACCATGGGAGACTTGTGTGAGACCTGTTAAATCCCAGAGCAACCGTTAAATCCGAGTGGGCTCAGGGATAAGTGGTGTCAAGTGGCTCATTAATATGTCTAACTGACATTCCTCCATAAGTGGACAGGATTCCTGTATGCAGCCTGCCCGCCCCCGACTTAACTGGGCACAGTTTTCTCAATGCCAGGAACCAGACGCAGGTACTCCCACACAATTTTCCCAACCCACTGTTGGCTCCAATAAATTCCACTCATTGCCTGTGAAACACACTAGAGCAGAAGTATAGATGTTAAGATGAATGAATACTGTGCAATTTTGTTTGACTGCCATTGGAGACAAAGGAGTATGTATAAAGATCATTGCCTGGAATCTCAGAATGAACCAGCACAAAAGGAGGTCATTCAGCCCTTTATGCTGATGCTATATCTTTGATAGAGCAATCCAATTGATCCCACTCCCTGTTTTTTTCTGTAGCTCTGTAAATGTTTTCCTTCAAGTAATTTTCTTTTCAGTTTTCTTATTGATCCTGCGTCCATCATTCTTTCAAGCAGTGTGTTTGAGATCACAGCAACACAATCTGAAATAGAACATTTCCTCCTATCATCTCTGGTTCTTTTCCATATCACCTTAAATTTTTGTCCCCTGGTTACTGACTTATCTACGACTGGAAACAGTTTACCCTTCATTACTCTATCAAAACCAATCATCCTACTGAAAACCTCAACAAACCAATTCAGCTTCTCCAGCCTATTCCATAAGACATAGGAGTAGAAATTAGGCCATTCGACCCATCGAGTCTGCTCCGCCATTCAATCATGACTGATAAGATTCTCAACCCCATTCTCCCACCTTCTCCCCGTAACCTTTGATCCCCTTACCAATCAAGAACCTATCTATCTCGGTCTTAAATACACTATTCATGTAAATGAAATCACTCAACCCTAGTAAATCTCTAAATTCCAGTAAACTTCTGCTGCATCCTTTACAAAACCTAAAATTCTTCCTAAAGTGTGACATTGTATACATTTGTACAGATTCAATGATACAGGTAGATGTCAAATAGACTGGCTTGATGAGCCAATTGGACTTTTCCTCCTTTCATGATTTCTCACATGTTATTAAATGTAATTTTTCTACTTCCAGATCAGAGGCTGCTTATCAATGAACATCATCAGTGCCATTATCTGTTTACCAGCAATAATAATATATTCTGTAAACCTTGCGATTCCAGCATATTGTTATGATTCGTATACCTGTCAAACTGATGTGAGTGTTAAATTCTTTTATTCTGAGCTGTTTATAAGCAATATTTTTAAATGTTTTCTGTCCAATTTAATTTATTTGTGTTTAACACATTACAGGGTTTAGTTATATGTTTGGCCATACTTCTCCTGCTGACACTGCTTAATGCGGCAATATCCATTTCAGTTTCGAGTTTCAACTGTAAAGCTATGAACTGTTGCTGTGCAAAACCAGTGGTAAGCTATGTAATGAATTGATCTAAGACTCTATCGCTGCTTTGTACATACAGGTGTATATGAGCTCTTTTTCCCATTTTAGGAAACCGTGCATGTATCAATGATAAAAGCTGGGCAAATAACTTAATAATTTACAAGTCTTTACCGTAAATAGAGTTGCAAAATAAGGTCCATCGTAATGAGTCAAATTTTGAACACAGAAGAAAGTTGTATTAGTAAAATGCACAGTTATTAAGGGAACATGTTCAAGTTCCTCCACTGAGATAAACTATTTCCAGCAATTGGCGGGATAGATTTCCTCATCTGCCCATGTGCAGAAAGTGCTCCCCCTAGTGTTGTAGCTCAAATAAACACAGCCTTGTAGATTGCTCTGGCACAGAGGCGACACAAACATTACTGCCCCAGTGGGGAAAGTGGCAAGGGAATGGGTCCAATGGTGTGGGAGAGGTGGCTGAGCCATGATGAACTGACTGGCTCATTCTGCACTAAATCCTTTCAATTTCTCTTCATTCGTGTTGTTTTATTTTCAGCCGATTATTATCATGTACAACACCACATCTGCACAACTGATTCCCACCCAACAGTTCCAAGAGAGACCTCCACCCTACAACATTGCAACGATGGGAAATGTAGAAGTTGGATAACAATGGGTTTCTGATGAAATTCAGCTCAGCGCAAGTTATCTCATCTTATAGAAGTTTGGCCCAATATTATTAGAATGTGTGTAAAGATTCAGGATTCTGTTCATTTTGTTCTTGAGCTGCACGTGCTTCTGCCAAGGCTACATTTATCGCCCAAACCCTAGTTGTCTTGAGATGGCAGCATTGGGCTTTCTATTTTAGGCTGCTTCAGGGGGCATTGAATTCCCCCATTTACAGTGGACCAGGGTTGCATGTACCCCATGCAAACTTTGTCTGTGTTTTTGGGGAGGGGATAATGGTATTTTTCAATCAACTTGTAATGTGTAATGGAGATCATAGGGTGAGACTCCTCTTCAAATGATTGCTTCTATGGGATAGATAGTCAGGGGTTCCTGATGTTGCTGTATTGTTCTGCTGTATAATAAATCTACACAAATATAAAATATTCTTTTGTTGAACATTGAAAATACTGAATGAAATTACAGATTCTCAGCAAGTGGTGAGATGATTGATTGGATTTGAATATAAGGATTAGAGGATGCAAAAAGAAGCTGGATACAATTAAATATGTTACAGTGTGGGCTGCTGGAATCTCTCTGGATGAATCAATTAAGATAGACCAAAAGCACTTTGTAATCCATGATCACTAATTGATTTTAATGCTTACATACAGGGATAGATGAAGCAAGATATAACACCATGCTGTTAGTCTTGGCTCTGCACTGAAAGAACTGTCCACTGATTGTACCAGTTCCTTTCTTATATCTGTGCACTTCTTTATTCTCTGAAATATTTACTGCCTCATTCCAATTCTGAACAGTATCATCATCTGAAATCTGTTTAACTCTTTTATTTCCTGCTGCTCTCAGTTGCATGTATAATCTCAGTCAAGAAGCTACTGCCATCATGACAGGTTGCCACATTGTTGCTGAATCACAGAATCACAGTGCAGAAGAGGCCCTTCGGCCCATCGAGTCTGCACCGACACATGAGAAACGCCTGATGTACCTACCTTATCCCATTTACCAGCACTTGGCCCATTGCCTTGAATGTTATGACGTGCCAAGTGCTCATCCAGGTACATTTTAAAGGATGTGAGGCAACCCGCCTCCACCACCCTCCCAGGCAGTACATTCCTGACCGTCACCACCCTCTGGGTAAAAACGTTTTTCCTCACATCCCCCCTAAACCACCTGCCCCTCACCTTGAACTTATGCCCCTTTGTGACTGACCCTTCAACTAAGGGGAACAACTGCTCCCTATCCACCCTGTCCATGCCCCTCATAATCACGTACACCTCTATCAGGTCGCCCTTCAGTCTTCTCTGTTTCAACAAAAACAACCCAAGTCTATCCAACCTCTCTTCATAACTTAAATGTTTCATCCCAGGCAACATCCTGGTGAATCTCCTCTGCACCCCCCTCCAGTTCAATCACATCCTTCCTATAATGTGGTGACCAGAACTGCACACAGTACTCCAGCTGTGGCCTCACCAAGGTTCTATACAACTTCAACATGACCTCCCTACTTTTGTAATCTATGCCTCAATTGATAAAGACAAGTGTCCCATATGCCTTTTTCACCACCCCATTAACATGCCCCTCTGCCTTCAGAGATCTATGGATACACATCAGTTAAGACCTCAATTCCCGGATTATTTCTATCTGTTCTGGTGATTCAGCGAGAACTAACAGCACAGAAACAGGCTATTTTGGCCAATAATTCTATTGCTTGTGTTTATGTTTTCTCTAGGCTCTTCCCATCTTACTTTATCTATCCCTGTATGTAAGCATTAAAATCAAATCATGATCATGGATTACAAAGTCCTTTCAGCCCATCTTAATTGATCCATCCAGAGAGATTCTAACAGCTAACAGTGTCACATATTCAATTGTTTCCAGCTTCTTTTTGCATCCTCTAATCCTTATCCAGGAATTTATCCTAATTGTTGTTCATTTTTTTGAGAATAGGAAATTCCTGATGTCAGCAGGAAGGTGACTGTTGCTAGTTTCAACCTGTGCCAAATTTTACTCCATAAGTTAAAATAAACTAACATGCTGGGTTTAACTTTAGCTATATCCTTTCAAACCTATATATCCCTTTACATTCAACCCTCAGAAAGTGTCTTTTCAGGGCAAAAATTCCAAGTTTATCAGAACTTGTCTCATAGATCCTCATTAAGTGTCTGTTGTGAGTCAGATGGGACCACTCTTGCCTCTGAGGACAGAAGATTGTGGGTTCATGTCCCACACCACTGACATGAGCCCCAAAATCTAGGCTAATGCTTCGGTGTAATACAGACGAGTGCTGCACAGTTGGATCTGCTACCTTCCAGGTGAGATACTAAACTGAGGTGCTGGCTGTCTTCTTGGTGATGTTCTTCTCTGTGTGGCCTCCAGTTTTTGAATGTTTCATGTGACGGTATACAGTATTCATATGTGATCTGACTAGAGCATCTCAAAGTTTAATCTCTACAGTTTTAGGTCTTCTATGATTTTAGCTAGATGACTTAACATCCAACCCAAACAGGTGCTTTGCTGAGTATTCTTTTGTCTGGCACAATCAAGGCAGGAGAGGCATCTGCAGCCTATATATAGGAACAGGTAATGTGGAGGGGGTTACTTGATGGTTTCATGGGTAGGTCACAGTGTAATTTGCCTCAAGATGGGGAGGGGTCAGGATCACGAGGCATTAGGATGTCAACATCAAACGGTTCAAGAGGGAGGACAAGGACATCAACCACGATCATGATGGGATCAAGGATTAGAGGGGGAGGAAGGAGAGTGACTAGAGGGAGGGAAATCTGCACATTATGCTCTCCCAGCATGAAGGGAGGGAGGGTCACAAGGAGGTGGATTCGAAAGCTGGTCTTATAATAAAACATCAGCACCACCAATTTTCAAGCTCTTCTAATGACTCATTTGAAAAACAAGGTATGCAAAAAATCGCCAGGGAGGGATCTTCCCTTTGCCTGATGATGACAGGCCTTTCTTCCCCTCCTTCACAGTTACCTGATTGTCAGGATAAAGGGCCCCCTCAAGGCCCTGAAACTGAGGATGACAGACACTTCTTATAAGACGATAAGACATAGGAGCAGAAATTAGGCCATTCAGCCCATCGAGTCTGCTCCACCATTCAATCATGGCTGATAAGTTTCTCAATCCCGTTCTCCCGCCTGCTCCCCGTAACCTTTGACCCCCTTACCAATCAAGAATCTATCTATCTCGCTCTTAAATACACTCAATGACCTGGCCTCCACAGCCTTCTGTGGCAATGAATTCCATAGATTCACCACTCTCTGGCTAAAGAAGTTTCTCCTCATCTCTGTTCTAAAAGGTCTTCCCTTTACTCTGAGGCTGTGCCCTCGGGTCCTAGTCTCTCCTACTAATGGAAACATCTTCCCCACATCCTCTCTATCCAGGCCTTTCAGTATTCTGTAAGCTTCAATCAGATCCCCCCTCATCCTTCTAAACTCCATCGAGTATAGACCCAGTGTCCTCATATGTTAAGCCCTTCATTCCTGGGATCGTTCTCGTGAACCTCCACTGGACCTTCTCCAGGGCCAGCACATCCTTCCTGAGATACAGGGCCCAAAATTGCTCACAATATTCTAAATGTGGTCTGACCAGAGCCTTATAAAGCCTCAGCAGCACATCCCTGCTTTTATATTCTAGTCCTCTCAAAATAAATGCCAACATTGTATTTGTCTTCCTAACTACCGACCCAACCTGCAAGTTAACCTTAAGAGAATCCTCGACTAGGACTCCCAAGTCCCTTTGCACTCCAGATTTTTGAATTCTCTCCCCATTTAGAAAATAGTCTATGCCTCTATTCTTCTTACCAATGTGCATGACTTCACACTTCCCCACGTTGTATTCCATCTGCCACTTCTTTGCCCATTCTCCTAACCTGTCCAAATCCTTCTGCAGCCTCCTCAATACTACCTGTCCCTCCACCTATCTTTGTATCATCTGCAAACTTAGCCAGAATGCCCTCAGTTCCTTCAATTAGATCATTAATGTATAAAGTGAGAAGTTGTGGTCCCAACACTGACCCCTGCGGAACTCCACTAGTCACCAGCTGCCATCCTGAGAAGGACCCCCTTATCCCCACTCTCTGCCTCCTGCCAGACAGCCAATCTTCTATCCATGCTAGTACCTTGCTTCTAACACCATGGGCTCTAACCTTACTGAGCAGCCTCCTGTGCAGCACCTTGTCAAAGGCCTTCTGGAAGTCCAATAATGTTGGACACTATGGTCTGAGATTTGCAACCATGGGCTGGGTGAGTAGAGTCAGTACTTTGCTGGTTGTGAATAGCCAAAGGAACATGCTGTTTGATTGATTCCCTCAGTCATTGGGTTGTATAGCCTACATACCTGGCTTCATAATGGCACAAATTCAGATACCACATTACTAATTTGTGCAGTTGGCTGAACATCTCTTTGACCTGACGGCAGCATCCTCTTGGTGGCGAATAACACTTACCTTCCAGGGTAATAAGTGTAGACTCGGCACTTTTCTGGACTGACAGTGGTGGCCTTAGGCCCATTCATGAGTTTGTGCAATATACAGCGATCAATGATCTGATTGGCCTAGCCCTTATCCTGCAGGATACCCTTGATGCACGCTATTTCAGCCTAAGCTTACATGGTGAGCAAATGGCTCAGGTCCTACTTACAAGGTTGCCAATAAGGCCAATCTTATACTGCATGAAACTGTAGGAATCCCAGCGCATATATTGACCAGTGAGGGTGGTCAACAGCAGTCGTGAACCCGCTGGCAGGTTTCTGCACAAGCACAAAGAGAACTCATTTGACTGTTCCTTTTGCAAGGCGAATTTGAGCGCAGGATCGAGCTCATTGGGGTGTGTAAGGAAATTCTTACACGCAGCTACAGATTCAATAATAGCAAACGTATCATCTACATATCAGAAATGTGAAAGTGGTAGGAGGTTAGCGGCCATTCAATTTTTAACCACTATAATATTCATAACCTGAAGTTGATGTTATTGTGCAGTGAGGCCTTACAGGAAACGAGGGACTCCCCGTAACTTCTGTAGTCGATTATATGTATGATCTGTGCGATCACTCAATACTACAGTCTCTTGGAGAAGGGAGAGACCACAAGGTGTGTTAAGCAGCTGTTCTTGGACCAATTCCAACCGTCAGTTATAGGATAACCCTTCATGAGGGTCCCCCATGGGAAGAAATGCTGGGGAATGGCCAGCGGGTGTATGAAATGGTCAAGAACCAGCAGAGGGAGGAAGCTGTGGTCCCTGGAGCAGGAGCCTAGAAAACCGTTCCCGTGCACCCCCGCTGTAGCGGGAAGCAAGGGAACGCTTCCTGCTTTCAGGCTTGACTGTTAAAGCAGCAAGTCCTCACTGGGAGTCGGGGGAGCGGTGTGATTACTGATGGGAAGAGCTGGCGTGGAGGGTCCATCTCCCGTTTGTATCACCCGAACAGATGGACGGGGAATTTGGGGAACTGATGCACTGAATCAATTCGGGGCAAGGATTGATTATAATGACCATTGTTTGTGGTTGACATTCCCAACGAATGGAGCAGGGAGCGCGGTTGAAATCTCAGGTGCCCACGCCGTCTTGTGATTAGAAAACCATCGGCCGATAATCCTCCGGGTTATGATGATGTCGGGGCAGTGAGATTGATTCAACAACATGTCTCAGTCTTTGCCACTTAGCAACATGAGTGCGGACACACGGTAAGGGGAGAATCCATAAATGGGCCCTCACCCCCGTTCCCCAAACAATATCATCCCGAAGGATGGTCGGGACAACATCCGATCCCTTAGCCAACAAGGTGTTGTTAGGACGGGCACTTTCCCCATTAACTCGCCCATTTGACCTGTAAAGAAACCGTATAGTTTAGTTGGAGACTGACTCGTTTACCGCAGATTTACCTGTTACCCCCGACTGGATCTGAATATTTCTCCATTCCGGACAGAACAAATGAGTTTTGGAGCATCCCGGTTAGGAGGGAAGGTGGATATAAATTTGCATTCAGGCTCGAGGAGCAGGGTGTAAGAATCCTTTTACAGAGATAATTAAGTTGTGAATTATTTTATTGAGACTAAGTCAGATCAATTTTATAATAAACCCAAGCGGCGTGCCCAATTTAAAGTGGGTTATGTACTTCCTTTCTTAGTTCTGGACAGAAGGCCACACTTCTTGAATTGCAGCTTTCGGTCTTCGCCCTAACTCCCGTGCCAGCGCCTCAACTTCTTGTTGGGAGACCGGCAATGAAGTCATTTGTATTTAGACCAGGGTCCATTCTGGCCAAGCTGAGAATGCAATCCGGGGCTCTCCGCGGAGGAGGTCCTTCACCACCGTGATCTCTGCGGGGTTCTCCCCAGTCTATGTCATCATCGTTCCCGGTGTAAATCCCCCTGTGGCTATAACAGACACTAATGATTGTTGCCCATCCAGTTTCACCTGCAATTCGTAAATTTTTGAAGGCATTGGGAGTGATTGGCCTCTCTACTCGGATTATTCATTATTACCCCAAGGAAAATGTTGTGAACATAAGCTTCCTGCTTTAATTGGTACAGGATTGGACATGACAGAGAAAATTCAATTATTAATCTGCTTCATTGAGGCAAAGTCGAAACAGGTTTCTAAATATAATATCTTACTCAGTCTGCTCTCTATGTGCCTCCAGAGCCACAACAATGTGATTGACTCCTAACCGCCCTCTGAAATGGCTCAGTCGTTAAGAATGCAGCTCAGCACTCGCTTCTCAGAGGCAATTAGGGGTGGGTAATAAATGCGTGCATTGCCAATAGCACCCACATCCTGTGAATGAATTTAAAAAGAACACACTGTCATTTGGAATGCAGCCACGTGATGGAAGGTATCTGTGGTTCAATTTATTTCAAATGTGACTGGTTCAAATTTTTAAAAGTGGAAAAGGTGTTTTTTCTATTGTTGACTAGGTATCTAACATTAAATTTTCTAGAGACTGAGAACTCACTCCCAATGAAAGCTCTTCAAATGTCCTTATTTAAGGGAAGATGTAAATGCATTAGATGCAGTTCAGAGAAGGTTTACTAGGCTAATACCAGGAATGGGCTGGTTGTCCTATGGGGAAAGGCTGGACAGGTTAGCCTTGTATCCACTGGAGTTTAGAAGAGTGAGAGGCAACTTGATTGAAACCTTCAAGATCCCAAGGGGTCTTGACGGGATGAATGTGGATTGGTTGTTTCCGTTTGTTGGAGAACCTAGAACTCGAGGTCACAATTAAAAAATAAGGGGTCACCCACTTAAGACAGAGATGAGATTTTTTTTCTCATAAAGGGCCATGAGTCTTTGGAACTCTCTTCCTCAAAAGGTATTGGAAGCAAAGCTTCCAGTTTGAATGTTTTAAGGCAGAGCTAGATATGTTCTTGATTAACAAGGGAGTGAAAGGCTTTCGGCAGGAGGTTACAATCAAATCGGCCATGATGTATTGAATGCAGAGCAGGCTTGAAGGGCCGAGTGGCCTACTCCTAGTTCATATCTCAACTCTAGAGGGCCCAGATACAGGTTAGACTTCAATGGAAATGAATATTGGGTGATGTTTATAACTGTCACTGGACCTGCTCCATCAACCCATCACCTAAGAAATTAGGATGGGATTTAGCCCCTTGTAGTTTTTAAAATCTCTCCAACACAGGGACATTGGGTGCTGTGTACAGGCAATGAGAAGATGTGGAAGGATGTTTAGTGTCAGAAAGACCTATGGTCCAAATGTATGAGGAGTGAAACTGTCTTGAATGGTAAGGTGAAATGGTCATAGCAAAATGACAGCCCATTTTACACGCCCAAATTTTGTTACTTTTTTTTTAATTCATTCACAGGATGTAGGCTTCACTGGCTGGGCTAGCATTTATTACCCATCCCTAAATACCCTTGAGAAGGTGGTAGTGAGCTGCCTTCTTGAACCGCTGCAGTCCATGTGGTGGAGGTACGCCCACAGTGCTATTCGGGAGGGAGTTCCAGGATTTTGACCCAGCGACAATGAAGGAATGGTGATATATTTCCAAGTTAGGAAATATCTATCTGCTGCCCTTGTCCTTCTACATGGTAGTGGTCATGTGTTTGGAAAGTGCTGTCAAAGGAGCCTTGGTGAATTCCTACTATTGTCTTTAAAACATGCTATTGAATGGCTATCCCTCAGTTTGTGATTCTATATGAATCTGAGCTGTGATATGAAAGATCCCTTTGGGAACCTTAACAAACTGATTATGTTTGCTAACAATCCAGAGAGTTTGGCTAATGAGATGGAGTAGGCATTCAAATTCCCCCAGGCATCTGAGGAACTTAAATTGAGTTGCGTAAATCGACCTGGAATTAAATTTAAAAAACTAGTTTCTGTAGTGGTGATCATGTGACCATGGTCATTAAACCTTCATATGGTTGTGCTATTCTGCAACAAGTGACTGTGATGATTAAACACCTTTGAGATGTGATTGACTCATTGAGCATCAGTCATTACGTAGCAGCAGGAGCTGCAGTCCAGAAATACGGAAGTCACAGTCACAATTCAATACAGAATAAGCTGCAGTTCAATTTATTTCAGATCCGACTAGCTGAAATTGAAACAGATTGCGAAATATCTTTTAAAATTCTTAACCAGTCAACTTACATCAGACTTTGTAGAGGCGTTCCCAGTAACAACTCAGCAAATGTCACAACTGCAGAAGGCTGATGCATAGATTAATAGAGCCAAGCCTTCAACAGAAATGAAGATTGGGAGGCATATATAAGCTGATCTGATCTCACCTCTTTTATACAATCACTCCCAAAGTCAAAATTAGGGATAAGACTTTCATGACAGTGTGCTTGACACAGAATTTGAGCACATTACTTTCCACAGGCTTTATAATCAGTAAATTGAAGATGTTTGCACTGTTCTGAGAAAAAAAAAAGTTTATTTTCCTTCTCGGGTAATTCAGGACCAGTGAACCACTGCTGCCTTTTCTTTGGTTATTGAATGGGTTGATGCCGATTTGTCAATGGACATTTACAATGGAATCCCAAACAAAATGGATAACTTCACACTTATCCACGTTAAACTCCAACTGCCAAATTTTGGCCCATTCACCTAACCTGTCCATATCCATTTATAAATTTCTTATTTCTTCATTGCAACTTACTTTCCCATCTATTTTGGTGTCATCTGCAAATTTAGCTATAGTACCTTCTATCCCTGAATCTAAGTCATTAATATAGATTGTAAATAGTTGGGGCCCAAAGACTGAACCCTGTGGCACCCCACTAGCTACAATTTGCCATCCAGAAAAAGATCCATTTATTCTGACTCTTTGCTTTCTGTTGGTTAGCCAATCCTCTATCCAAGTTAATATATTACCCCTAACTCCATGTGATCTTATCTTGTGTATTAATCTTTTTTGTGGCACCTTATCAAAAACTTTCTGGAAGTCCATCTACAGGATCCCCATTATCCACTTTGCTTGTCACATCTTCAAAGAACTCTAGCAAATTAGTCAAACATGATTTACTCTTCATAAAACCATGCTGACTGTAATGGATTGCATTTTGACATTCCAAGTGCCCCATTACTACTTCCTTAATAATGGATTCCAACAATTTCCCAACAACAGACATTAAACTAACTGGTCTATAGTTTCCTATTTTCTGCCGCCCCGCAACCACCCCCCACCCCCCCCCCCCCCCCCCCACCCCCCTACCCCACACACACTTTTTGAATAAGGGGAATAAGGGCGTTATATTAGCATTTTTCCAATCCCATGGAACCTTTCCAGAATCCAGGGAATTTTGGAATATTATGGCCAATGCATCCACTATCTCCACTGCCACTTCCTTTATGACCCTGGGATGTAGGCCATCAGGTCCTGGGGACTTGTCATCCTTTAACCCCAATAGTTTGCTCAGTACTTTTTCTCATCGGTTAGAATTAGGTAAAAGTATGTTAAAATGTAGATTTTATTGAAGTCTTGTTATCCTCTGAGTCGTGTCGTCAATCACAGGAAAAAGGTGGAGAGAGAAACAGAGTTAACATTTCGAGTCTCGTATGACCCTTCTTCAGAGTCATATACGGACTCGAAACGTTAACTCTGTTTTTCTCTCTACAGATGCTGTCAGACCGGCTGAGTTTTTCCAGCACTTTCTGTTTTGGTTTCAGATTTCCAAATCCACAGTAGTTTGCTTTGATCTTAAAGAGAGAAAAAGGTGTTGCGTTGGCTAAAAAGCTTGTAAGGGAAGCCTATGCCTGATCACAATACTTGCTGTACCTGTGGCTGGGTAGATTTCTCCACAGTTACAGGTTTTGTGGCTATGATATGACCCAAAGGACAATCATGAGTAATATAATTCTAGATTGTATTTTTTTTAAATTGCTCTTCATATACTGCAAAGAAAAAATTCTCTCATACTTAAAAAAATAAATCATAGCTGTTACCAATATGGAGCTGATATGACTGAACTACTGACAGGTACTCTAAAGGGATTTCAGATGTAATACAGGTTTAGATAGGTTGAAACCAATTCAAAAATGACAAACAGAGGGTGAAAGAAAGAACAAAAGAATCTGCCCTGATGTATCACTTCTCGAGACACCCCAAAGCATTTTTGCATGAAACGAACTACTTTTGAATTGTAACCAATGTTTTATTGTGGAAGGTATAACAAGGTCCCACCAAAAGCAACAAGATTACTCTTTGTTCCAATTTGTTTTTCAATGATGTTGGTTGAGAGATTATTGTTTACCAAGAGGCCGTGGAGGTCCACTCTTCTTCAAAATAATGTTTAAAGAATCTTTTATACCACTTCTCAGAATCACACAGTGCAGAAGAGGCCCTTCGGCCCTTCGAGTCTGCAACAACACGTGAGAAACACCTGACCTACCTACCTAATCCCATTTACCAGCACTTGGCCCATAGCCTTGAATGTTATGACGTGCCAAGTGCTCATCCAGGTTCTTTTTAAAGGATGTGAGGCAACCCGCCTCCACCACCATCCCAGTCAGTGCATTCCAGACCGTCACCACCCTCTGGGTAAAAACGTTTTTCCTCACATCCCCCCCTAAACCTCCTGCCCCTCACCTTGAACTTGGCCCGCCCTTGTGACTGACCCTTTAACTAAGGGGAACAGCTGCTCCCTATCCACCCTGTCCATGCCCCTCATAATCTTGTACACCTCGATTAGTTCGCCTCTCAGTCTTCTCTGCTCCAACAAAAACAACTCAAGTCTATCCAACTTCTCTTCATAACTTAAATGTTTCATCCCAGGCAACATCCTGGTGAATCTCCTCTGCACCCCCTCCAGTGCAATCACATCCTTCCTATAATGTGGTGACCAGAACTGCACACAGTACTCCAGCTGTGGCCTCACCAAGGTTCTATATAACCCCAACATGACCTCCCTACTTTTGTAAACTATGCCTTGATTGATAAAGGCAAGAGTCCCAAATGCCTTTTTCACCCCCCCACTAACATGCCCCTCTGCCTTTAGAGATCTATGGACACACACGCCAAGGTCCCTTTGTTCCTCAGAACTTCCTAGTGTCATGCCGTTCATTGAATACTTTCTTGTCAAATCCTTTCAAAGTGTATCACCTCACACTTTTCAGGGTTAAATTCCATCTGCCACTTATCTGCCCATTTGACCATCCTGTCTATAGCTTCCTGTAGCCCAAGACACTCAACCTCACTGTTAACCACCCAGCCAATCTTTGTGTCATCCGCAAACTTACTAATCCTACCCCCCACGTAGTCATCTATGTCATTTATATAAATAATGAATAATAGGGGACTGAGCACAGATCCCTGTGGTACGCCACTGGACTCTGTCTTCCGGTCACTAAAGCATCCTTCTATCATCACCCTCTGTCTCCTACAACTAAGCTAATTTTGAATCCACCTTATCAAATTACACTGTATCCCATGTGCATTTGTCTTCTTCATAAGTCTCCCATGTGAGACCTTATCAAAGGCTTTGCTGAAATCCATATAAACTACATCAACTACACTACACTCATCTACACACCTGGTTACCTCCTCAAAAAATTCAATCAAATTTGTTAGGCATGACCTCCCTCTGACAAAGCCATGCTGACTATCCCTGATCAAACCTTGCCTCTCCAAGTCGAGATAGATTCTCTCCTTCAGAATTTTCTCCATTAGTTTCCCTACCACTGACGTGAAACTCACTGGCCTGCAGTTCCCTTCTTAAATAGCAGAACCACATTAGCTGTTCTCCAGTCCTCTGGCACGTCCCCCGTAGCCAGAGAGGAATTAAAAATTTGTTTCAGAGCCCCTGCGATCTCCTCCCTTGCCTCCCTCAGCAGTCTGGGACACAAATCATCCAGACCTGGAGATTTGTCCACTTTTAAGCCTGCCAACACCTCCAATACCTTGTCACTCCCTATATCAATTTGCTCAAGAACCTCACAGTCTCTCTCCCTGAGTTCCATACCTTCATCCTCATTCTCTTGGGTGAAAATGTATTTGTTCAACACTCTACCAATGTCCTCTGGCTCCACCCATAGATTGCCCCCTTGGTCCCTAATGGGCTCTACTCTTTCCCTGGTTATCCTCTTCCCATTGATATACTTAAAGAATATCTTGGGATTTTCCCTACTTTTACCAGCCAGAGCTTTCCCATGTCCCCTCTTTGCTCTCCGAATTGCTTTCTTAAGCTCCACCCTGAACTTTCTGTACTCCACTAATGCCTCCACTGATTTGCTTCCCTTGTACCTGCTAAAAGCCTCTCTTTTTCTTCTCATCGTATCCTGAATATTTCTGGTTAGCCATGGTTCTCTGGGCTTGTTACTCCTTCCTATCACTTTGGAGGGAACATGTTGAGCCTGTACCCTCCCCATTTCCTTTTTGAACACCCCCCCACTGCTCCTCTGTAGATTTCCCCACAAGTAGCTGTTCCCAGTCTACCTTGGTCAGATCCTGCTTTATTTTACTAAAATCCACTCTCCCCCAATCCAAAACATTTTTTTTGCAACTTGTCTATTTCTTTGTCCATAACAAGCTTGAAAGAGAAGATGGCTCATTAGAAAGCTGGAAATTTTGACAGTGCAATACTCCCTCAGTACTGAAATATCTGCAGGATTATGTGTGCAAGCCCCTGAAGTGATCGTTATAGGAACCCAATTTACATATTGTCTGGAAAATTAGCAGTTTCGTACAGCCGATCACAGGCCACTTTCAAAACTGAAATGACTGCACAGCCAGCATTTAACTAGGGTGTAAAAACTGCTGACCAATGTTCCCTGTAAACTCTGTGTGTGTGGTCATGCAGTAACCTAAAAAATACGGTGCAGGCTGTAGGTGTGAGTACCCTACCTTGTATGTAATGGTACAACTCTGTTCTTATTGTAAGTACAAACAATAATTGCTGCAGGCTCTTTGAACGGTGCCTTCCAAGCCCATGACCACTACCATCTAGAAGGACAAGGGCAGCAGATAGATAGGAACACCACCATTTGGAAGTTCCCCTCCAAATCACTCACCAACTTGACTTGGAAATATATCACAGTTCCTTCAGTGTCACTGTGTCAAAATCCTGGAAATCCCTAACAGCACTGTGAATGTACCTACACCACATGAACTGCAGCGGCTCAAGAAGGCAGCTCACCACCACCTTCTCAAGGGCAACTAGGAATGGGCAATAAATGCTGGCCCAGCCAGCGAAGCCCACATCTCATGAATGAATTTTAAAAATGTAACGTTATCTAGATTATACTGATAAGAAGATATGAAGCATTCACACGTTGAACTGATCAAATAGGATGGCAGATTTCTTAAATGACCCCAGGCCCCAGATGGGCCTTTACAACTATCTGGTCACCATGCTATTTTTTTAATTAAAGCTTTATTTAATTAGCAGAATTTAAATTCCTCACACGCCACTGTGGGAAATTAATTCATATTTCTGGCTTATTAGTTGAGTAGTATTATCACTATGCTACCAGTCCTGTTCTCAATGAGTTATCCTGAGAACACAGTTCTGAATCATAAACTATGGTTATCCTTGCATGCCAGTCCTCTATTGCAGAAGAACATGGCCCATTGAAATTGTACTTCTGAGGGTGGATCTTAAATGATGGTGACAATGTAAGACTTGGGAGAAATCAAAACCCTGGAAGGATTAAAAGTGATCGCTATTGTCTAATTTAAACTTTTGAATAACGCCAATATCTATCACACTGCATAGACTCAACCTCTTTTATATATTCAGGGTGAAATCCTAAATTAATAGAAAAGTTGATGTAAAAGAGCATTGCATGAACGATTGTCGGAAGTGGATTCAATAGTAATTTCCAAAATATAAGCACTGATATTGAAAAGGAAAACGTGGCAGGGTTAAGGGATGCATCAGGGAGTGAGATTAACTGAATGTCACTTTTAAAGAGAAGGCATGGTGTTCTGAACAGCTGCCCTCTGAACTCTACAAATTCTATATTTACCTAATCTCCAATTGTGATCTGGAAACAACTTTGTACATAGACAGGGCGCCACCTCCATCCCCCACCCCCAAAATCCTACCAAAACATACAGGTTTGATCATTTAGTTCGGGTTTCTTCTCACCAGACCCATTATTTACCCTAGTTGCCCACCTCATTGGTTGAAAAAGGGTAAACCGGCAATCGCCAATCAGCAGTCAGCTTTGAAGTTAATCTCCCTGCCCAGCACATGAGCTGGGGCTAACTTTGCCAATCTCCTTCCCTTCAACACAGCCCTCCCACTGCTGACCCTGTGGATTCTGCCAAGTGAATCACTTGTTGCAGAATAACACGGTCCATTAAAACTGTGGCTCTGAAAACTGGGGTGGACCTTGGAGTTGTGTAACTGAAAAGAAGTAAAACACAGGAACGTCTGTACATCTGTCACCTGTTATAGAAACATAGAAACCAGGAGCAGGAGTAGGCCATTCAGCCCTTCGAGCCTGCTCCACCATTCAATATGATCATGGTTGATCCTCTATCTCAGTGCCATTTTCCTACTTTCTCTCCATACCCCTTGATGCCCCTAATATCCAAAAAATTATCAATGTCTTTCTTGAATATACTCAGTGACCCGGCCTCCACAGCCTTCTGTGGTAGAGAATTCCATAGGTTGACCACCCTCTCTGAGTGAAGAAATTTTTCCTTATTTTAGTCCTAAATGGCCTGCTCCGTATCCTGAGACTGTGGCCCCTGGAACTGGACTCCCCAACCAGGGGAAACATCCTTCCTGCGATCAGTCTGTCTAGCTCTGTCAGAATTTTATACATTTCAACCAAATCCCCTCTCATTCTTCTAAACTAGTGAACTTTCACTGAACTCCCTCTATGGCAAGTATATCCTTTCATAGGTAGGGAAACCAAACCTGCAAGCAATACTCCAGGTGTGGTCTCACCAAGGCCTTATATAACTGCAGTAAGACATCCGTACTTCTGAACTCAAATCCTCTTGCAATGAAGGCCAACATACCATTTGCTTGCTGCACCTGCCTGTTTCATTGACTGGTGTACAAGGACACCCAGATGCCTTTGTATATCCACATTTCCCAGTATATCACCATTTAAATAATACTCTGCCTTTCTGTTTCTCACACCAGAGCATATAACTTCACATTTATCCATGTTTTGCTGCATCACCGCCTTCCATCCGGAAAAAGACCCATTTATTGCCACCCTCCGTTTAGGTCTGTCAACCAATTCTCAATCCATGCCAATACGTTACCCCCTGATCCCATGTGCTTTAATTTTGCCCACTAACCTCTTATGTGGGACCCTACCAAAGTCTTCTTGAAATCCAAATACACCACATCCACTCATTCTCCCTTATCTATTCTACTAGTTCCATCCTCAAAAAACTCCAGTAGATCAGTTAAGCTTGATTTCCCTTTCATAAACCCATGCTGACTTTGTCTAATCCTGTTAATGCTGTCCAAGTGTTCTGTTGCTACATCTTTTATAATAAGAGTCTAGCATTTTCCCCACTACTGATTTTAGGCTAACAGTTCTGTAAGTCTCTGTGTTTTCTCTCCCTCCTTTTTTAAATAGTGGGGTTACATTTGCTGCCCTCCAATCTGTAGGAACTGCTCCAGAGTCTATAGAATTTTGGAAGATGACCACCAATATTTCCAGGGCCACTTCCTTTGGTACTCTGGGGTGTAGATTATCAGGACCTGGGGATTTTTCAGCCTTTAACCACATTAATTTCTCTAGCACCATTTTTTCTACCAATACTGATTTTCTTCAATTCCTCCCTCTCCCTTGGTTTCCTAATGTTTCTGGGAAATTATTTGTATCCTCTTTTGTAAAGACAGAACCAAAATGTGTTCAATTCTTTGTTCCCCATTATAATCTCCCCAGTTTCTGACTGTAAGGGACTTGCATTTGTTTTTGCCAATCTTTTTCTCTTCACATGTTTATAGAAGCTTTTACAGTCAGTTTTTATGTTTCCTGCAAGTTTACTCTCATATTCCATTTTCCCTTACTTGATCAATCTTTTTGTCCACTTTTGCTGAATTCTAAACTGCTCCCAATCCTCAGGTTTGCTGCTTTTTCTGGCAATTTTATGCGTCTCCTCTTTCATTCTAATGCTATCTCTAATTGATTTCCTGTTATATTTTTGCGCCAGACAGGAATGAATAATTGTTGTAATTTATGCAAATGTTCCTTAAATATTAGCCGTTGCCTATCCACCATCAAGCCTTTTAGTAAGGTTTCCCAATCCATCATTGCCAACTCGCACCTCAAACCCTCGTAGTTCCCTTTATTTAGATTCAGGACCTTAGTTTTGGATTCAACTTCTTCACTCTCCATCTTAATGGACAGTTCTATCATCTTATGGATGCTCTTCGTTTGTTAATTAATCCTTTCTTATTGCACAATACCCAGTCTCAGATAGCCTGCTCTCTAGTTAGTTCCTCAACGTACTTATCTAAAAAACCATCACATACACTCTTCAGGAAATCGTCCTCCACAATATTATTGCTAGTTTGGTTTGTCCAATCTATATGTAGATTAAAGTCACCCATGATTACAAGTTGTACCCTTACTGCATGTGTCTCTAATTTCCTGTTTAATGCCTTCCCTTACATCTTCATTACTGTTTGGGGCTTATAGACAACCTCCACCAACATTTTCTTCCCCTTGGCATTTCTTATCTCCACCCAAACAGATTCCACATCATGATTTTCCAAGCCAATGTCCTTCCTCACTATTGCATTGATTTCCTCCTTTACTAACAGTGCTACCCCACCTCCGTTCCCTATTTGTCTGTCTTTCCTAAATATTGATTACCCCTGGATTTTCATTTCCCATCCTTGGTCACCCTGCAGCCGTGTCTCTGTAATTTCAACAATGTCATAACCGTATATATCTATTTGCGCTGTTAATTCATCTATTTTATTGTGAATGCTCCGTGCATTAAGATACAATGCCTTTAGACTTGTCTTTATAAACTTGTTAGCCATCTTAGCTTTATTTTGCACTATGACACCATTTGTTTCTCAGCCTTGTTTTTTCTGCCTTCCATTTTGGCTTCTTACTTTTCTTTCTTTTATATTTACCCTTGTTTCCTCCTGCTCTGTCTGCCTGCTCAGGTTCCCATCCCCCTGCCATTCTAGTTTAAACCCTCCCTGACAGCACTAATAAACACCGCACCCCCCCCCCCCCCCCACCTCGCCCCCGCCCCCAAGCATATTGGTCCCGGTCTTGCCCAGATGCAACCCATCCAGTTTGTACTGGTTCCGCCTTCCCCAGAACCGGTTCCAATGTCCCAGGAATCTGAATCCCTCCCCTTTACACCATTTCTTCAGCCACATATTCATCCGATATATCCTGTTATTTCTATTCTCACTAACACCTGGCACTGGTAGCAATCCTAAGATTTTTAATTTAGTTCCAAACTCCCTATATTCAACTTGTAGGACCTCATCCCTTTTTTACCTATGTCGTTGGTACCAATATGTACCACAACCATTGGCTTTTCACCCTCCCCATTCAGAATGCCCTGCAGCCTCTCCGAGACATCCTTGACCCTGGCACCAGGGAGGCAACATACCATCCTGGAGTCTCTTTTGTGGCCGCAGAAACACCTGTCTGTTCCCCTTCCTATTGAATCCCCTATCACTGTAGCCCTGACACTCTTCTTCCTCCCCTCTTGTGTAGCAGAGCCACCCGTGGTGCTATGGACTTGGCTCCTGCTGCTTTCCCCTGATAAGTCATCTACACCAACAGTGTATCTGATAGAGAGGGGGATGGCCACAGGGGACTCCTGCACTACCTGCCTTCCTCTACACTGCCTGGTGGTCACCCATCCCCTTTCTGCCTGTTCAGTCTTTACCTGTGGTGTGACCACCTCACTGAACGTGCTGTCCACAACAACCTCAGCATTGCAGAGGCTGCACAGTGAATCCATCCGCAGCTCCAGCTCCAAAATGTAGTTAGCCAGTAGCTGCAGCTGGACACACTTCCTGAACACATGGTTGCCAGGAACACTGGAAGTGTCCATGATTTCCCACGTAGCACAGGAAGCGCATATCACAGGTGCGAGATCTGCTGCCATGACTTCCATTTAGATTAAGCTCATTAGTTACTCCCTTTAAAGAACTACGCTAGGGGCCTTATTCCACTCCAAACACTCCTACTTCTGTCCGAAGTCCTCACCCTATTTTGTTTAAGCTAATGGACTACAGCAGTTTTAATTAGCAGAAAGGGTAGCAGTAGAAGTACTCACCTGACCCTACTTACCAATCAGCTGCATCCCCTGCATAGCATCACCTTTTGAATTGTGACATCACTTCAAACTCCACCACCTGAATGTCCTGAGGGTATGCCCCTCCTCTCCGGTTTCGGCCTCGGTTTTTCACGCACTTTTATACCGCTCTCGCTGGCCTCTCCTCTCCGGTCTAAAACGCACCTTCTTCCAATCCTAACAGCAACTTTTAGTTAATTGCTAAATTAAAGAGAGACTAGACGTTAGATAGAATTTAACCCTTAAACTCCCTCAGTCACCAATCTCCAACTGAAGCTCTTTACTGCAGCCAAACACAGCACTCTAGTGCAGACAGTGTAGATGTCGCATGAAGTCACGATCAGGAAACAAGGTATGTTCAGTTTTACAGAGCGCCGTAATCTATATATTATTAGAATTGCTTTTACCAAATACAAGCTTCAACGTCATTATTCGGTTCTCTGAACAGGCTTGAAAACGTATTTATTTTCTCTTTGCATTGTTACCCTCTTCCAACTCCCCAAGAGCATATCGAGTTTAGGTCACATTCCTACTAATGTGGGATTCAATCATCTGCGAAGTACTGAACTGACCGTTTATAAATGTGTGCATTCCTGTCCTTAACTCGCTCTCTCTTGATTAATACCATTGGACCGTAACTTATGCCAAGCTCAGCAGTTACTGTAACGTGCGCGTTAAAACTTTAACTGTCCAATACTTGAAGTCACCAGATTGGTTTGAATCACCCTGCCTCTGTTGCGGTGTCACTTCATTTCGTTGAGTCTCTCCTCCTAACGTTACATTGTTGGGGGTGCAGTTTACAAGTGTTTTCGCCTGCCCTTTTCCCCATTTTCCCTGCCTCACGCGGAGAAGTTTTGATGATCGAATAGATCATTTGCCAGGAAAGGCGTGCATAAATACCGCGGACAAGTTGGGCGCCCAGCCCGTTTCTTTGCTGTAATTTTCGCAAGTTTACAAGTACAACGAATTGCTTGTGTGAACACATCTTAAAAGCAAAGCTGAGCCTCAGGGTGGAGACAAACAAAAATGAAAACAAAATTTGCTGGAAACACTCAGCAGGTCTGACAGCATCTGTGGAGAGAAAGACAAGAGTTAACGTTTCGAGTCCTTATGACTCTTCTATCAGTCGTATAAACAGCTGATAATACAATAACATTGGGCTTTGTCACCACACTTTGATTTGGTTGAAAGGTACTGATTTCAGAGTGAGCTAGTGACTCTTCGCTCGGGTTGTACATCCCATTGCCAGGTAAGATCAAGATAATACTTCTAACTCTTCCTGTTCCATGCGGGTATCCTCACTTCCTGAAGGTGTTCTTGATCACTGGTGAGTCTCAATCGTGCTAGATAATCGGAAAGGGAATTGGATCATTATCTGAAAAAAAAGTTAAGGGCTATGGGGAAAAGGCATTGTGATACTAGGTGAATTGCTCTTGCAGAAGCCAGTACAGACATAATGGACTGAATGGCTTCCTTCTGGACTGTAACCACTCTATGATTTGTTAATAGGTAAAGAACCAGAATTAATAATTTGGCAGTGAGAGATGATCGGGCAAACCTGGGCCGTATCAGGACAGGAGTTTGGCATTAAATTCGAAAAGGAGAAAGATCAATCACAATCACAAGTTTAAAACTCATATAAGGAAATTTAAAAGGAAGCTGGACACACTAAACTGGACTGAGCTGTTAACAGGTGAACCGAGAAAAACAGTGGGATAAATTCAAGGAAATATTCAGTACAATATTAATACACACACCTAAAGAGAAATATTTCTCCTTGTTCAGTTAAGTAACCGGGCATAACATAAACAGTAAAGTGCAGGTTAAAACTGAAGAAGTCATTCACATAAATACAAAAGAGGAAATCCAGCGAGACTGGGAAAAAGATTTAAAAAAACAACAATGGAACACTAAGAACTTTTTAAAAATAATAAGATAGCAAAGCTATAATAATAAGATAGTAAAGACAAGTAGTGATAGTTTTTAAGAGGAAGGTGCGGGTCTATCTTAGGCTGACAAGTGATACAATAGAAAAGAGCATAATCACAAGTTTATTAATCGAGTTCTTTGTAATCATATTTCCAGTACAGGAACAGGATAAAATACCCATGAGAGAAGGGAAACTAAAATAAGTCAATGGGAGGAACTTATACATTATATTATGCCAATGGTGAAAATAGTGGGATTTAAAAGAAATAAATCTTCAGGACCTGATGGTTTTCACCAGAGAATATTAAAAGAAGGAGGTGAGGCAATTGCAGAAGCATCAGTCATGATCTTTTCAAGCTCTCTTGATTGAAGAATCATGTCAGTCGATGGGAAATTTGCCAACATCACTCCATTATTTAAGGAGGGTGGGAGGGATTATGGGGATGCTCCTAGAATCTATCATTAATGATAGCGTGATTAAACACGTGGAGGCTGAGCGTCAACTCGCAGACACTTCCTCCTACCTCCCTGGACCATGACCCCACCACTGAACATCAAGCCATTGTTTCCAGGACTGTCACTGACCTCATCTCCTCTGGGGATCTTCCTCCCACAGGTTCCAACCTGATAGTTGCCCAACCTCAGACGGCCCGCTTCTACCTCCTACCCAAAATCCACAAACAGAACTGTCCCGGTAGACCAATCATGTCAGCTTGCTCCTGCCCCACAGAACTCATTTCTCATTATCTTGACTCCCTTCTCTCTCCCCTTGTCCAGTCCCTTCCCACCTACATCCGTGATTCCTCTGACACCTTACGTCACATCAACAATTTCCAGTTCCCTGGCTCCAACCGTTTCCTCTTCACCATGAACGTCCAATCCCTCTACACCTCCATCCCCCACCAGGGTGGTCTGAGGGCCCTTAGCTTCTTCCTCGAACAGAGGCCCGAAAAATTCCCATCCACCACTACTCTCCTCCATCTGGCTGAACTTGTTCTCATACTGAACAATTTCTCCTTCAACTCCTCTCACTTCCTCCAAATAAAAGGTGTGGCTATGGGTACCCGCATGGGCCCCAGCTATGCCTGTCTCTTTATGAGGTATGTGGAACATTCTTTATTCCAGTCCTACTCCGGCCCCCTTCCGCAACTCTTTCTCCGGTACATCGATGATTATTTCAGTGCTGCTTCATGCTCTCGTCGGGACTTGGAAAAATTTATTAATTTTGCTTCCAATCTCCACCCCTCCATCATTTTCACGTGGTCCATCTCTGACACTTCCCTTCCCTTCCTTGACCTCTGTCTCAATCTCTGGTGATAGATTGTCCACCAATATCCATTACAAGCCTACTGACTCCCACAGCTACCTCAACTACAGCTCCTCACACCCCGCTTCCTGTAAGGACTCCATCCCATTCTCTCAGTTCCTTCGCCTCCATCGCATCTGTTCCGATGATGCTACCTTCAAAAACAGTTCCTCTGACATGTCCTCCTTCTTCCTTAACCGAGGTTTTCCACCCACGGTCGTTGACAGGGCCCTCAACCGTGTCCGGCCCATCTCACGTGCATCCACCCTCACGCCTTCTCCTCCCTCCCAGAAACATGATAGGGTCCCCCTTGTCCTCACTTATCACCCCACCAGCCTCCGCATTCAAAGGATCATCCTCCGCCATTTCCGCCAACTCCAGCATGATGCCACCACCAAACACATCTTCCCTTCACCCCCCCGTCGGCATTCCGTAGGGATCGTTCCCTCCGGGACACCCTGGTCCACTCCTCCATCACCCCCTACTCCTCAACACCCTCCTATGGCACCACCCCATGCCCACGCAAAAGATGCAACACCTGCCCCTTCATTTCTTCTCTCCTCACCGTCCAAGGACCCAAACACTCCTTTCAAGTGAAGCAGCATTTCACTTGCATTTCCCCCAACTTAGTCTACTGCATTCGTTGCTCCCAATGTGGTCTCCTCTACATTGGAGAGACCAAACGTAAACTGGGCGACCGCTTTGCAGAACACCTGCGGTCTGTCCGCAAGAATGACCCAAACCTCCCTGTCGCTTGCTATTTTAACATTCCACCCTGTTCTCTTGCCCACATGTCTGTCCTTGGCCTGCTGCATTGTTCCAGTGAAGCCCAACGCAAACTGGAGGAACAACACCTCATCTTCCGAATAGGCACTTTACAACCTTCCAGACTGAATACTGAATTCAACAACTTTAGGTCTTGAGCTCCCTCCTCTATCCCCACCCCCTTTCTGTTTCTTCCTCCTTCCTTTTGTTTTGCCAATAAATTATATAGATTTTTCTTTTCCCACCTATTTCCATTATTTTTAAATATTTTAAAATCTTTTATGCTCCCCCCACCCCCACTAGAGCTATACCTTGAGTGCCCTACCATCCATTCTTAATTAGCACATTCGTTTAGATAATATCACCAACTTTAACACCTCTGTGTTCTTTTGTTCTGTTGTCTGTGACATATTTTGATGATCTGCTTCTATCACTGCTTGCTTGTCCCTACAACCACACCACACCCCTCCACTTCTTCCCCCCCCACCCCACCCCCCCAACCCCCAACACACACCTTAAACCAGCTTATATTTCACCCCTTCCTTGGATTCACCTAGTTCTGTTGAAGGGTCATGAGGACTCGAAACATCAACTCTTTTCTTCTCCGCCGATGCTGCCAGACCTGCTGAGTTTTTCCCTGTAATTCTGTTTTTGTTATGAATAGATTGTGAGTGGGCAAATCTGTGGTAAACGGAACTCGGTGTGGTAAAGTGTGAGGTCATTCACGTTGGACACAAGGAAGATAAATGGAGTGTTTTCTAAATGTTGAGAAACTAGAGACTCTAGAGGAGCAAAGAGATTTAGGAATCCAACTACACAAATCTTTAAAAGCCACTGAGCAAGTACAAAAACAATCAAAATGACGAATTGAATGTTTGCCTTTATCACAGGGGATTGGAATAAAAATGGGAGAAAATGATTGCTCAGCTGTACAGAGCTTTGGCCTTGGAATAGTGCATTTAGTCTGGACATTACAGCAATTATATATTAGCTTGGAAGGGCCATTGCATAGACACACCAGAAAGATATTGGACTTTAATACACTAAATTATGAGGACAGGTTGCATTATAAGGACAGGCTCTTATTCTCATGCATATAAGAGATTGAAGGGCAGTCTGATCAAGGTGATTAAATGTTTAGAGGATTTGAAAGGGTAGATACTGAAAGATTATTTCCAGTTAGGTGGAGACCTAGATCAAAGTGACACAATAGCAAAATTAGAGCAAGACAATTCACAGGTGACATGAGGAAATACTTTTTCACAAGTGAGGAAATACAGCTTTGGAATTATTTCCCTTGATAAACTGTGGATGTTGAGTCAACTGGAGCTTTCAGTGTTGAGATAGATAGATTGTAGTTGGCTAGAAAGTAGCAAAGGATATGGAAAAGTGGAAAAATGGAATTGAGAGTCAGATCAGATATA
Organism: Carcharodon carcharias; assembly: GCF_017639515.1. NCBI lineage: Eukaryota > Metazoa > Chordata > Chondrichthyes > Lamniformes > Lamnidae > Carcharodon > Carcharodon carcharias. The sequence goes on along the minus strand of NC_054468.1, from coordinate 12,567,051 downwards.
ATCAATTTGAATGGTAGTTCAGGTCCAAGAAGCTGAATGACCTATTCATGTTCCTATGCTAAGTGAATGTTGAAAAGACCTGATACGCTGTTCTCATCTGATATTCATAGCAAGCATTCCCAGTAAAGGTGACTGGACAGCAGTGACTGCACAGATCCCTTACAGATTCCTCCCTCAGCTCCCTGGTGTTGGTAACAAGAAAAAGGGAAACAGAAAATGCTGAGCGAATGGCAAGGAGCAAAGGATTGGGGCTGATTTGATAGTTCTTTCAAAGAGCCAGCACAGGTAAAAGGGCCAAATGGCCTCATGTGTGCTGTATGATTCTGTGCAATATATCGTCTCAGCTATCAACCCTGCTGTGGTCAGGTAACTCCGCCTGTCAACAGAATCATAACTGGGATCTGTTTCTGTCCTGAGAAGTGGAGAAATAGATACTGTCCTGAGAAGTGGAGAAATAGATACTGTCCTGAGAAGTGGAGAAATAGATACTGTCCTGAGAAGTGGAGAAATAGATACTTTCCTGAGAAGTGGAGAAATAGATAATGTTTAAGAGGGGTGGGACAGGTGAAGCTGGATAGAAGGCCAGTGAAAGGTGGAGGCAAAGGAGACATTGCAAAAGGTGTCATAAACAAAAGGTCGAAGGGGTGTTGAAGATGGTGATACTGACTAAAGGAGGTGCTAATGGTGACATTAAGAGCAGAAAGCAGGATTAGCAAGTGACAGATATCGCTAGTGGGGGTGCGGGGAGGGGAGAGTATGGGAGAAAAGATTGAAATAGGCTAAAAGGTGGGGATAAAACAATGACTGGAAATAAATTTTGAAAATAATAATAGAAATAAGTGGGGAAAAATATATTAAAATAAATATTTGAAAAAAGGGGAACCAAAAAGGACTCCAGACCCATTGTAATGTGATGGAACTTTAACTACTCTCTGAAATTGTCAAGCAAGCTGTATAGTTATATCAAACCCTTGTGGCCTCCCCATGGGCTCCCAGCAGGTGGGCACTCCATGGTGCATAGAGGAGCCTTCTGGCAACAATGGCTTCTGCTATGGTCAAGGTGTTGTCACTGGGACAAACACTTGGACCTTTAATTTCTGCAAAATGCTGCCCCAGTGTCCCATTGCCTGTCAGAGTGGGGTCACCTCCTGCCTTCTGTCAGGGCAAAGGAGTTCCAACTCTTGAAAAATTTAGACCATTAACTCTGTTTCTGTTTCCACAGATGTTGCTGAGTATTTCCAGCATTCTCTGTATTTATTTCATATTTCCAGTATCCAGAATATGTTTGTTTGTTTCAAATTTTATATCCCCAATATAATGTGTTTTAGGGAGGTCTTGTGGCACTGTGGGTAGTGTCCATACCTCTGAGCCAGAAGCCATGGGTTCAAGTCCCACTCCAGGACTTGATGGCTACAGAAGTTGGATTTATAACATAGACAAAAGAGGTTGATTATTAGACTGTAAATTCTTCCAATATGCCAATGGCAGGCAGTAAGAACAGGAGAGTCTCCTGGTCTGCCCTGCCCTGCAACATCACTATCAGGAAAACCTGGTGAAGAAAATTGCACATTCCTTTCTGTCCCCATTTAGATTATCCTTGTATTAAAATCAATGGATGGAGAATCATATGGATTCTGTTACCAACATCCTATCATCCCCTCCAGTACTTACCTCATACACACCACACAAAAAATGACCTGTCACAGTGTCATAGAATAATATTCATCCTTCTTTCCAAACATGAGTTTCACCCACATTCCATTAAGTTATTTCTGGTTGTGCCACAGTATTGATTTTAAATAAATAAGTTAGTTATAAAGAAGGATGGATTCCATGAATTATTCTGCTTTTTTGTTTTACATTTTCTACAATAAATCATAAAATTTACCATTTCAAATTCAGGAATTGCAAGTTGTGAATTGTTGGATAAACCACACAGCGTCAAAATCAATGGAGGTGAAAATCAAACTCTTTCTACGGGAAGGGTGGGTATGCAGTGCCAATCTTACACCACAGTAGCAGGTTAAAACTATGCCAAAATGGTTTTTTTTTTCAATTTAACACGGTTTTCTGATTCTTGCAGATAACAGAGATTGTGACAGGTATCATTGTCATAATCATTGGAATCATACAAATCAGCATTGTGCCAGTTCGATATCATGTCCATAACTTTTCGGTATCAATTGGGACACCTTGGTGGACTGGAGTTCTAGTAAGTACTACTGATGAATACAAGAATGTAAAATTGTAGGGCTTTCTATAGATAGCTGCAATTCATTAGGTACATCTGGCAGCAATCATGCATTGGTAACTTGGGAGCTTAAAAGGGTGTTCATGACCTTAATGTCCTGCAGTAGAGAAGGAAAGATTTTCAGGGTTTCCTTTTGCTTTTAATTTGGTCATGGAATGTGAGTCTTGCTGGCAAAGTCAGCAGTTATTGCCTATCCCTAACTGTCCTTGAGAAAGTGGTGGTGAGCCACATTCTTGAACCGTTGTAGTCCATGTGATGGAGTTACATCCACGTTGCTACTATGGAGGGTGTTCCAGGATTCTGACCCAATGACAATGAACAAAAGGTGATATAGTTCCAGGTCAGGATGGTGTATGACTTGGAGGGGGACTTGCAGCTGCTGCCTTGTCATTATAGGTGGTAGAGGGCAAAAGTTTGGAAGGTCCTGTTGAAGGAGCCTTGGCAAATTGCTGCAGGACAGTTTGTAGATAATACACACTGCTGCTTCCGTGTGCTGACGGTGGAGGGGTTGAATGTTTATGGTGGTGAATGGCATGCGATCAAGTGGGCTGCTTTGACCTGGATGGTATCTAGCAAAAAAAGTCAGATGGGCAAATGTAGCCTAGATGAACAGTTCATCTAGGAGAGAAGAGAATGTTTCCGGGCTAGTTTCTTAGAACAGCATGTTATGGAACCAGCCAGAGAGCAGGCTATACTAGACCTGGTATTGTGCAATGAGATGGAATTCATCAATGACCTTGTAGTGAAGGTGCCCCTAGATAGCAGTGACCATGATATGATTGAATTTTACATTCAGTTTGAGGGAGAGAGGAATGGGTTCGAGACTATGTTTTTAAAATTAAATAAGGGCAATTATGGGGGCATGAAAGCAGATTTGGCTAAAGCGAATTGGCAAATTAGGTTAAGGGATAAATCAATAGAGATGCAGTGGCAAACTTTTAAGGAGATATTTCTGAATACACAGAATTGATACATTCCAATGAATAAGCAAAGTCCAAGGGGCGGACTCATCATCCATGGTTAACTAGAAAGGTTAAAGATAGTATCAAACTTAAAGAAAAAGTATAGGTGGAAGGTCAGAAGATTGGACAAAATATAAGGAACAGCAAAGGTTGACTAAAAGATTAATGAGGAGGAAAAAATTAGAGTATAAGAGAAAGCTAGCCAGAAATATAAAAATGGATAATAAGAGTTTCTATAAATATTTTAAAAAGAAACAAGTTAACAGTGTAAGTATTGGTCCTACAGAAATTGTATCTGGAGAATTGATGATGGAAAACAAGGAAACGGCAGATGAATTGCACAGGTATTTTGCATCAGTCTTTCACTATAGAGGATGAAAGTAACATCCCAAAAGTAGCTAAAATCAGGAAATGGAAGCTAAGGAGGAACTCAGTAAAATTGCAATCACCAGAAAAGTGGTACTGAGTAAATTGTTGGAACTGCAGGTTGACAAGTGCCTGGGTCGTGATGGACTTCACCCTAGGGTCTTAAAAGAAATGGCTAGTGAGATAGTTATAATTTTAATTTTTCGAAACGCCCTAAATTCAGGGAAGGTCCCATTAGATTAGAAGATGGCAAATATAACTCAATTATTCAAAAAGGAAGGGAGACAGAGTGGGAAACTACAGGCCAGTTAATTTAATATCTGTCATAGGGAAAATGTTGGAAGCTATTATTAAAGAAGCTATAGCAGGGACTTGGATAAGTTCAAGGTAATCAGGCAGAGTCAACATAGTTTTATGAAAGAGAAATCATGTTTAACCAACTTATTGGAGTTCTTTCAGGAGGTAACATGTGCTGTTGATAAAGGAGAACTGGTAGATGCACTGCACTTAGATTTCCAGAAGGCATTTGATAAAGTGCCATGTCAAAGGTTATTGTGAAAAATAAAAGCTCATGGTATAGGGGGTAACATATCAGCATGGATAGAAGATTGGCTGGCTAACAGGAAACCGAGTAGGCATAAATGGGATTTTTTCAGATTAGCAAGGTATAACAAGTGGTATGCCACAGGGATCACTGCTGGGGCCTCAACTGTTTACGATATAAATAAATGACTTGGATAAAGGGATGGTCACCAAATTTGCTGATGACGTAAAGATTGGTAGGAATGTAAGTTATGAAGAGGAGGCTACAAAAAGATATAGATAGGTTAAGTGAGTGGGCAAAGATCTGGCAAATGGAGTATAATGTAGGAAAATGTGAAATTGTCCATTTTGGCAGGAAGAATAAAAGAGAAGCATATTATCTAAATGGTGAGAAATTGCAGAGGGATTTGGGTGCCTTAGTTCATGAATTACAAAAGGCTGGTATGCAGGTACAGCAATTAATAAAGAAACCTAATAGAATGTTATCATTTATTGCAAGGAGAATTGATTACAAAAATAGGGAGGTTATGTTCCAGTTTACAGAGCACAAGTGAGACCACATCTGGAGTACTGTGTACAGTATTGGTCACCTTACTTAAGGAAGGATGTAAATGCATAGGAAGCAGTTCAGAGAAGGTTTACCAGTTTAATACTTGGAATGGGCGGGTTGTCTTTTGAGGATAGGTTGGACTGGCTAGGCTTGTATCCACTGGAGTTTGAAGAGTAAGAGGTGATTTGAGTGAAACATATTAAGATCCTGAGGGGTTTGACAGGGTGGATGTGGAGAGGATATTTCCTCTTGTGGAAGAATCTAGAACTAGGGGTCACTGTTTAAAAATAAGCGGTCGCCCGGAGATGAGGTGAAATTTTTTCTCTCAGAAGGTCGTAAATCTTTGGAACTCTCTTCCTGAAAAGGTGGTGTGAGCAGAGTCTTTGATTATTTTTAAGGCAGAGGTGGAGAATTCTTGGGGGAGAATTTTCGGCTTGGCGAGTGGGGACGGGGCCCGCTCATCAAAGCGTAAAATGACGCGCGGTGACATCGGGTGTGCATTCCAACGTCACTGCGCGTTATTTAGATTTTCAGTTTGGCGGGTGCACAGCTGAGCTGGCTGGGTTCCCACCGAAATGTCAAAGGCCTGTTAAGGCCATTAATTAACCAATTAAACCTATTGAGAAAGCTGCCCGTCCAACCTTAAGGTCAGCGAGGGGGCAGACAAAGAGCCCAGGCGGCCTTCGCATTTTTCATGGAACTTCATCCACAGGCGAGATGAGGTTTCATGAAGGGTTTATAAATTAAGTACATTTTTTCATTAAAGTTTATTGACATGTCCCAGCACATGTGACACTGTCCCATGAGAGAACATGCCTTAATTTCTTTTTTTCTTTATTCAAACTTTTAAAACTTGAAACTTATCTCCTTGAGGTACCTCTGTGCACTCCCGACTCAGGGAACTCCCTCCCCCAACTGCACAGGGAGCGCTCAACGCTTCCGGACACACATCACACTGGGCAGGCCTTAATTGGCCCACCCGTGTAAGATGGACCCGATTGGGGGCACCAATCAGTTACACACCAACCCCTGCACAATGCCCCGCCCCCCCCAAGAGGGAGAAACTCTCTCCTTGGTAAGCAAGGGGGCGATAGGTGATCGGGGGTAGGTGGAATGCAGATTTGAGGTTGCTCTCAGATCAGCCACGATCTTATTAAATGGTGGAGCAGGCTTGAGGGGCTGAATGGCCCACTCCTGCTCCTTGTTTGTATATCCTTCTGTTACTGGAACTACATTCATCAAGGCATATGGAGAGTATTCCGTTGCAATCCTGACTTGTATCTTTTGGATGGTGGATAGGCTTTGGCGAGTCAGGAGGTGAGTTACTGGACACAGAGTTCCCAGTCTCTGACCTGCTCTTGCAGTCATGCTATTTAGTTGGCTGGTCCAGCGAATGGTTTTCTGTGTAAGGAATCAGACAGAGGCAGAGAATATATGCAGCCAATGTCTAACATAAGTCTCTAGGTTGAGGGGAGTGGAATTTAGAAAATACAAAATCCCATATTCAATTGCTATTCCATTCTTCCAAATTTGCTCTCTGATGTGAAATGTATTTTTTTAAAGTTTCTTAATGCAGGGTCACTCTCTGTAGCTGTTGAGGATGAACCACCTCATGGTATGGTAAGTACTTGCTCAAAAAATGCTTTTGATATGGTTGGCTTACAATAAGTATCTCAGCTCAAGATAACAAACCAGCAAGATTTTGTTATTGTTACATTAAATCACTATTATTTTAGTTTGCACGAAATGAACATTGAGGAATAAAGGGATAAGACAGTGCAGTGAGTAAAAATGCTACCCTCCCACATCTGCCTCTTGGATTCAAATCCACTCCAGCAAATTTGACAGAAGTTACCTTTCTCTCATGGTAATTAAGTGCTGGATGAGGTGAGATGATACACTTCCACTTCTGGAGCATGGGTAGAAAGCAGCCATATAGAAAGTGAACACAATTATTTCCAATAGCAAATTAGGTGATGCATCTAAACTGTGCTATGTTTAACATGGGTGTGTTCAATGGGACATTGTAGATAAAGCTTTACTCTGTGTCTAGCCCATGCTACACTGGCCCTGGGAGTACTTGATGGGACAATGTCGAGGGAGTTTTACTCTGTATCTAACCTGTGCTGTACCTGTCCTGGATGTATTTGATGTTACAATATGCAGGGAGCTTTACTCTGTATCCAGCCCTTGACATACCTGTCCTGGATGTGTTGAGGAGGCAGCATAGTGGGAGGTTTAGAATGTACTTAATCTAGTCTGTCCTGGAAGTGTGTAGTGCTGCATAGAGAAAATTTAGTCTACATCTAGCCAGCACTGAGCCTAACTTAGGAGTTCTTGATGGGATGACTAAAATATGAATCCCTGATTTCCCAGCAGTCATTTTCCTCACTTTAATAAGGACAAAATTCAATACGAGTGTTTGTTAAACACGAGCTGTTAAATGAAAAATGTTTCAACTTAGATACATTGGCCAGAATTTCCCGTTGGCGCGCTGGGCGGGTCCCGCACACCCACGTGTAAAATGACGCGCGGTGACATTGGGCGCAACGGGCAGGCGGGTAGGACACATCTGTATAAACCTCATCCACGGGCAGAATAAGAGGTCTCAGTGGGGTCGCGAGTGTGCACTGTCAAATATTGTTTTTTTTAAAGTTACTGATACTTGCCTGTGTGATCTGCAATTATTCAAAACTCATACCAGCTGCTTGGTCCGGACTCACAACCTTCAGGTCAGCACTCTGCAGTGAGGAATCTTTTTTGGGCCTGCAGGTTTCAGGAAGCCTTCCCTTAGCCTGGGAATGGGAGTTGAACTATCCGCTGAAGGCACCTCCTCTGAGGAGGAAGGGAGGGCTAGAAGGGGGAGGAGGCCAGGAGTCCACATTCAGCCTCCAGGGTAGTCACCTTTGGGAGGACAGGCGCAGGCACTAGGGGTGAAGAGCCAAGAGGTAGTGCAAGGTGGAAGGGGCTGCAGAAGATGCCACTATCCTACTGCCAGGGCTTATAGGCAGCGAAGCAGCTACCTCAATATGTCTGAGGTGCAGTGCCGAAGGAGGCTCCGCCTCTCAAAGGAGACAGTCACCTCCATCTGTCAGATGATTGGGCCTGAGATCTCCCCTAACTGTGTGGGAGGACACCCCATGCCAGTGGCTCTAAAGGTCACAGCTGCCCTCAACTTCTATGCCTCTGGCTCCTTCCAGGGTTCGGTGGGTGATCTTTGTGGTGTCTCCCAATCAGCTGGCTACACTTGTGTCAAGCAGGTGTTCATTGACCTTTATCCACTACCGTTGGGACTAGACCAGCCAGACATAGTGAGCCAGAGGCTTCGCGGCCATTGCTGGCTTCCCCCGTGTCCAGGGTGCTATAGACTGTACACATGTGGCCATCAGGGCGCCAGCAGGTGAGCCCGGTGCCTTCATCAACAGGAAGGGCTTCCACTCCATGAACGTGCAGATAGTGTGTGACCACAGGATGCTGATTCTACAAGTCTGTGCAAGGTACCCAGGCAGCTCCCACGACGCCTACATCCTCAGACACTCCCAGGTGCCGGGTCTCTTCAGTGCTCCAGCCCGGCTGGATGGATGGCTGCTGGGTGACAAGGGCTATCCCCTCAGAAGGTGGCTCATGACGCCTCTCCACCATCCAAGAACAGAAGTTGAGGACCGCTACAATAGGAGCCAGGGCACCACAAGGGCTGTGGTGGAGAGAACAATCGGCCTTCTCAATATGTGCTTCTGATGCCTGGACCGCTCAGGGGGCGCACTCCAGTACCCCCCAGATCATGTGTCACTGATAGTGGTTACATGCTGCGCTCTCCACAATCTGGCGCTGGAAAGGGGAGATGCTGTGGACAATGAAGATGTTGATGCAGTGGCTGCGGCTGCACACGATGAGTCCAGCAGTGAGTCTGAGGATGAGCACACACAGGGAAACGCTGAGGGGGTAGACACTGACCCAGGCATACTCCAGGGAGGCAGGGACACCCCCGAGGCTTTAATCCAATGAACCTTCAGCAAGCACACCATATATAGACCTCCAGGACAAGCTGGGCTGCAGGCTCCATACTCAATACCTAAGTGCAAAATTTACCTGGATAGGAACATTAACTAAGGGCCTTGTTAATAAAACTGAATGTCCCACAAATCACTCATAGTATTTTTGGAAATCATCTACCTGCAAAAGAAAAGAGGCACCTCAGCCATGGTGACATATCTGAGTTTAATATTACAACCAAAGGAACTTAAGAAAACAAAAAAATCACACCAACTCATAAAGACCTCATTGAGGGCCAACACAAAAGCACCAGTGATAAACCTGTGGTGTGCCTAAGGTGTCTTATGTTTACGTTTCCGGGTGCTACGTCTTGGTGCTGCCCGCTCGCTGGAAGTGGTATCTGAGCCAGCCTGCTGACTCTGCTGTCCTGTTGGCCTCGATGACCTTGGCAATCGTCCTGTGGCCTGTGGAGCCTATGCTGGCCCCGACTGGGAGGGAGCTGCCAATTCCACAGCTGGCACCTCCCCAGTCGTCGCAGCCTCATCAGATGCAACGATCACTGACAGAGGGGTGTAGGATCTGCCGCCCTCATCCGGAGCGCCCTGAGAGGAGCTCGCAGAGACGCCAGGCAGCTGCTGCGCCAACGTGAGGTTGGTTCAGACCTCCATGCTCACCGTGAATGGATGGGCACCGAGCTGGGAAACTTGCTGCCCAGACCATCTCCCACATTGGCACTGACCAGCTGAGGGCAATGCTGGTGTGAGGGCTTGCTGGTCCGAGCACATCCCCAGGAAACCCTGATGGGTCTCCTGAAGGAGCCTCTCCACGAGAGTTGCCACTCTCTCCATGGAGGACGCATGGCACTCGGCTATGAGGTTCATTGCTTCGGCAATAGTCCACATAGCCTCCTCCACCATGGACACCAAGCCAAGCGTAGCTTCACGTATCCCCACAAGATGCTCCTGCACACTCGGCTGCATTTTCAGCGTTTGCTGTTTCGCGGATGACTCCAGAGGCACATCATCAGGCACCAACTGAGTATGTGCCTGGTCCCCAGAAGTCCTCCGACTGCTCTGTCTCTGCCAGTTCCTCTAGCAACTATGAAGTGCCCTCACCGCTGTGCCCCGGGACACTAGCCAATGTTCTAATTCCCAACAAGGTGTTAGTATCTGCGCTGGTGCCTGCCTGGCAGAGATGAGTCCGTGACTTCAGGGCCCTCAGGTGTGAGAGGGGGCCTCTGCTGCTCCTCCTCCCGGCCCTGCTCCACTGATGCTGAAAGGAAGAACAAGGACAGTGGATCAGTTAACGTGGAGACAATGTCAATGTGGATCCCTGTCCCCCGGATCATTATGCACTCATCCTTCCATAAGCAATGGTCAAGCCATGTTGCAAACTTCAATCACTGAACATTCAGTACTGCCATGGCTGTTGGGAGAACAATGCTGACCTCACTGCTGGGCAAATATACCTGCCCGTGGCACCCCAGCCTCACTGACACTGGTGGACGTGGGCACATGGCACCTCTCCAAATCTAGGGCCTCCTGCTTGAAGCAGCTGAGAATCGTCAACTGTGCCGGCTCTCCGCCAGTCCTCACCCCGCTCAGCAGCATCATGTACATTCTTCTCCTGAAAAGGAGAGAAGAGCATTGATTAGTGCTACTTGTACCTGGAGTCTCTTTGCGGACGGCCCACCCCAACCAGAGTGGGACATTGCTGGGCTCCAGTGCCTCCTCACCCAGCTGCTGCCGAACACTCTCACAAAGATGCTAGGCCTGTCCTCCGCCCCCCCACAACACTCCCTTGGCCAAATGCTGCCCACATCACATTAGACACCAAACGGTCTAACCTTCCATAGCAAGGAGGCGCAAGCACGTGGAGCGCAGAGGGCAGCAGATCGATCGGTGCCACGCCACCTTGAAGGTCCCCTCCCAGCATCTCATCACCCTGACTTTGACATGTCCTGGAGTTCCAGCACTGCGCCCGGGTGCAGCTCCTCCAGGTTGCCCCCAAAACAGTAATGTGGGTCTCTGTGTACCACATGCTGCGGGGGCAGAACCCATCTCTTCACCACCCTCTTAGAGTGACATCAGCATAGGCAATATCTGCTGGCCCACCCAGTGAAGGACACATGCCATCAATGATTCAATGCGGTCACTACACTCAAACTTGAGGTGTGGAGGTGCCAGGGGGGAAAGCCTACCTGCTGGGTTAAGTGACCAATGCCAACATTGTCCTCACCCTGCCAGAGCACAACAGGTCATTGAAGCGCTCGTGACACTGGATCCAGGTGCACCGCACCACATCGCGGGAGTTCACCACCTCCGCCACCTCCTCCCAGGCACGTTTGGTCATGTTGAAGGGGCCTCCTCCTCCTGTCCTGGGGTACGAGCACCTCCTGCTGTGCTCCACCTCCTCGAGGAGGGCAGCAAGGCAATCATCAGCAAAGCAAGGGGCACAGTGCCCCCCTGCCTTACCCTCCTGCCCGGCCTGCTCACCAGCAGCAGCTCTGGGAAGCCCTCCCACTGGCCGTGACTCACAGCCTTTGAAAGGCTGCAGCAGCTTTTTAAAACAGGCCGCCCGGGGTCACCATTGGACCAGACAGTCACAGCAGTCCCACCACCACCCGCCCACTCCCACCGTCCTCGGGAGCCGTGATTCACGCTGGGTGGGCTTTAATTGGCCTACCCGCGTATAATGGCAGTACAGACCCGACGGCGGGCAGCAATCGGATCTGTGCCTGCTCCCACACCACCCACCCGACAGGCAGAAAATCCTGCCCATAGTGTCAACACGAATCATTCACAGAATAGGCATAATGCTTTCTACCTGCAAAGCTCACTTTAATGTATCCTCTCTACACATCAAATAGAACAATGTGTTACAGTTAATAATAGTATTTCCCTTACACCACCTCCAAAATTAGCCAAGGAAATGTACAAATATGTTGCGTGTACAGGAAGCCACATATATTGATACACAGGGCTCTGTTCTTTGCAGTCAGAAAGAACATCTACATACATTTGCATGTTTCAGCTAATCAAAGTAAGTGACAGCCATTCGCTGGCTCATTCCTCACATCAATACCTTGACCAATCAGGGTCAAGCTGCCTGGTTTAAATTGCAAATGGTGCTTGGCAGTTGACTGTCCATCACCAACAGGGGTGCATTCTCCATGGCAACGCCACTTGCCAACCAACCCTGTGTGCTTGCGTTGACATGCACGGTGGGAGCCTCCCATGCTGCCATAGTTACCAGGAGGGTGATCTGAAATGAAATAATTAAGAGATCTGCAGCTGACCCTCCTGTTGGCAGAAACAGAATGCAAGTCAGAAAGTTTAGCCTGAGACCAGTGTTTCCATCTACTTCCCCCTTGCAATCCAAACATACTCGAGTGCCACTGACCATCAGGACTGTGGGAGGCCCTATCCAACAGGGTGCCAGTCCTGGTTTGGAAAGTATTGCCACCTCAGGAAGCTGAGGTTCCCTGTCTTTCCCTCGCAGCAGCATCTTGCTGTTATTTACTTCTGCTTTCATGCCTCGGAGTTGTCTGCGAAATGATCAGAATACATTTGCAAGGGAACTCCCCAACTGCACATATCACCTCACTCCATGACGTTCCTTATGTCAGATGATTGGGCCTGAGATCTCTGCGAGCTGTGTGGGTAGACACCCCATGCCAGGCTGCCGCTAAGCGGGGTGCGTCCCACAGGTGTTGAAGCAGTTGCTGACTAAAGTCACCTAAGAAGCCAGCCAAGAAGAGGAGAAAATCTTGCAAGCAGACCTATTCCACTCATGTGTACAGAGGGCTGACCCAGGTCAACCCTTCCACCAGGATCTCGTCCAAGGCCATGAGTGTTATGAATTCCTTCGTTGTTGACATTTTTGAGCACATCGCATCCCAGGCTTCACACCTCACTCGCTACAACAGGTGCCACACCATCTCGGCCAGGGAGACCCAGACCACTGTCCACCTCATGCTGCCAGGGGAACTGACCAAACACTCCATCTCCGAAGACACCAAAGCAGTCAACAAATAACTGAACTCTGTTTAGGCCGATCATTCTAATTATCTACAAGGCACAAGGCAGGAGTGTGATGGACTCTCTACTTGGTACCAATGATTTAAGTAGGAAGGGGGATATGGTCCTGCAATCAGAGTTTAGGGGGATGGGTAGAAAATTAGCAAGCAGGATCTCAAATGCAGTAATCTTTGGATTACTCCCAGTGCCACGTGCCAGTGAGTACAGAAATAGGAGGATAAGGCAGATGAATGCAAAACTATAAAGATTGTGCAGGAGATAGGGCTTTAGATTCCTGGGGCACTGGGACTGGCTCTGGGGGAGATGGCATCTTACAAGCCGGACGGGGTGCACTTGAACAGAACCTGGACTGCGTTCCTTGCAGGGCATTTTGCTAGTGTTGTTGGGACGGCTTTAAACTAACTCGGCAGGGGTGTGAGAACCAAGTGAAAAATTAGAGAGGAATACCAGGGTGCACAAAGTACTGGGAGGGACCAATAGCACTGGTATAGAGAATAGTAAGTTAATAAATAAAGCTGGTGTGAGGCGGAACATAACAAAATCTAAATCAGGGTTACTATGCATGTATTTGAATGCACGGAGTAAAGTAAATAAGATTGGGGAGTTACAGGATCAGATTACCATGTGGAATATGATTTTGTGGTGATAACAGAGAAATGGCTCAAGGAAGGCAGAACTGGGTGTTAAATATTCTTGGGCACAAGGTGTTCAGAAAAGATAGGAAAGGAAGGGAAGGAGGAGGAGTGGCAGTGTTGGTTAAGGAGAGCATTGCAGTGCTGGAGAAAGAGGATGTCCCAGAGGGTTCAAGGACAGAATCAATTTGGCCAGAGCTAAGGAACAAAAAAGGTGCAATTACATTGCATGGTGCAGTCTATAGACTACCAACTAGTGAGAAGGACGTGGAAGAATTAATCTGCAGGGAAATTACAGAGAGATGCAGCATTATAGAGTAGTTAAATTGGGTGACTTTAATTACCCGAATGTAGACTGAGGCAGTGGTAAAGTAAAGGGTGGAGAGGTACAAAGGTTCCTAGATTGTGTTCAGGAGAATTTTCTACAGTGTCCAACCCAACAAGAAAAGTTCTTGGAAATGAGGTGGGCCAAGTAGATTCAAGTGTGAGTGGGGGTACATTTAAGAGACAGTGATCATTGTATTGTATGTTTTAGGACGATGATAGAAAAGGACGATAGGCAATTCAGAGTAAGAACAATTAACTGGATGAGAGCCAACTTCAATGGGGCAAGAATGGATGTAGGCCAGATAGACTGGAATGAAAGATTGACATGAAAAACTATAACTGAATATTGGGCTACCTTCAAAAAAGAATTGTTCGGGCACAGTCAAGGTATTTTTCCATCGAAAGGGAAAGGTAAGGAGAGCTCCCTGGATGAAAAAGGAGTTAGAAATTAAGATAAAGAAGAAAAAGTGTGCTTTTGACAGGTGTCATGCAGAAAACACAATTGAGAACCAAGAGGAATACAGAAGGTTAAGAACAAAGAATAAAGAAAAGTACAGCATAGGAACAGGCCCTTCGGCCCTCCAAGCCTGCGCCGATCATAATGCCTGTCAACTAAAACATTTTGCACTTCCGGGGTTCATATCCCTCTATTCCCATCCTATTCATGTCAAGCTGCCTCTTAAACATCACTATCGTAAATGCTTCCATCACCTCCTCTGGCAGCGAATTCCAGACACTCACTACCCTCTGCGTAAAAAACTTGCCCTGCACATCTCCTCTATAGTTTTCTCCTCTCACCTTAAATCTATGTCCCCTAATAATTGACTCTTCCACCCTGGGAAAAAGCTTCTGACTATCTACTCTGTCCATGCCACTCATAATTTTGTAAACTTCTATCAAGTCGCCCCTCAATCTCCATCACAGAAGTAAGAACAATCTGAGTTTCTCCAACCTCTCCTCATAGCTAATAACCTCCAGACCGGGCAGCATCCTGGTAAACCTCCTCTGCACCCTCTCCAATGCCTCCATATCCTTCTGGTAATGTGGTGACCAGAATTGCACGCAAGATTCCAAGTGTGGCCTAACCAAGGTTCTATACAGCTGCAGCATGACTTCCCAGTTTTATACTCAATACCCCTGCCAATGAAGGCAAGCATGCCATATGCCTTCCTGACTACCTTATCCACCTGTGTTGCCACTTGCAGTGACCTGTGGACCTGTACACCCAGATCCCTCTGCCTGTCGATGCACTTAAGGGTTCTGCCAGTTACTGTATAATTCCTGCCCATTTTAGACCTTCCAAAATGCATTACTTCGCATTTGTCCAGATTAAACTCCATCTGCCATTTCTCCGCCCAAGTCTCCAACCGATCTATATCCCGTTGTATCCTTTGACAATCCTCTTCACTATCTGCAACTCCTCCAACCTTAGTGTCGTCTGCAAACTTACTAATTAGCCCAGTAACATTTTCCTCCAAATCATTTATGTATACTACAAACAGCAAAGGTCCCAGCACTGATCCCTGCAGAACTCCACTAGTCACAGCTGTCCATTCAGAAAAGCACTCTTCCACTGCTACCCTCTGTCTTCTATGACTAAGAGGGGAGGTGAAAAAGCATTTTAAAGAAGCAAAGAGGGACTATGAGAAAAGACTGACAGCCAAAACAAAGAGAAGCCTTTGGGATTCCTATCAGGATATAAATAGTAAAAGGGTGGTAAAAGGAGGAGTAGGACTGATAAGGGACCTAAAAGGGAATTTACACATGGACAAAGGGGCCTTGGCTTAGGTATTAAGTGAATACTTTGCATCCGTCTTTACCAAGGAGGTAGATGCTAACCAGGCCATGGTGACAGTCGAGGAAATTCTATCACTAGGAGGGTTCAAAATTGAAATGAGGAAGTGTTGAATAGACTGTCGGTACTTAAAGTTGACAAGGCACTGGGACCAGATGAGATACATCCAAGGCTATTGAAGGAAGTGAGAATAGAAATTGAAGGGCACTGGCCATAATCTTTCAGTCTTCCCTAGATTCAGGGGAGGTGCCAGAGGACTGGAGAATTGCAAACATCATGCCTTTGTTCAAAAAACATTGTAAGGATAAGCCCAGCAATTATAGACCAGTCAGTTTAACTTCCGTGGTGGGCAGGATTCTAGAAACAATTATTTGGGATAGAATTAGTAGTCACATAGAAAAATATGGGTTGATAAGGAAGAGCCAGCATGGATTTCTAAAGGGGAAATCATGTTTAACTAACTTGCTGGAGTCTTTTGAAAAGGGAACAGAAAAGTTCGATGAGGGTAATGCTGTTGTTGTGGTGTACATGGACTTTCAAAAGGCATTTGATATAGTGCCACACAACAGACTTGTTGCTTATGGAATAAAAGGGGCAGTAGCAACATGGATACAAAATTGGCTGAAAAATAAGAAGCAGAGAGTAATGATCAATGGATATTTTTCGGACTGGAGGAATGTTTGTAGTGGAATTCCCCAAGGGTCGGTATTGGAACCCTTGCTTTTCCTGATGTATATTAATGATCTAGAGCTTATTGTGCAGGGGACATTTTCAAAGTTTGCAGATGATGTGAAGCTTGGGAGTGTTGTGAACTACAAGGAGGACAGTGTGGAACTTTAAGAGGACAAAGGCAAGTTGATGGGGTGGGCAGACAGGTGGCAGATGAAGTTCAATGCGGAGAAGTATGAGGTGATGCATTTTGGTAGGAAGAACATGGACAGCCAAGATAAAATAAGGTGTGAAATTTTGAAGGGGTTCAGGAACAGAAAGACTTGGGTGTATATGTGCATAGATCATTGAAGGTGGCAGGATAGGTGGAGAGAGCAGTTAATAAAGCATATAGAACCTTGGGCTTTATTATTAGGGGCATAGAATTCAAGAGCATGGAGGTTATGCTCAATTTATATAAGACGCTCATTAGACTTCAGCTGGAGTATTGTGTACAGTTCTGGGCACCACATTATAGGAAGGATGTGAACACATGGGAGAGAGTGCAGAAGAGGTTTACAAGAATGGTTCTAGGGAGAAACTTCAGCTACAAGGATAGATTGGAGAGACTGGGATTGTTTTCCTTGGAGAGAGGAAGGCTGAGAGGAGATTTGATGGAGATGTTCAAAATCATGAGGGGGCTAGACAGAGTAGACAGGGAGAAGCTGTTCCCGCTTGTAAAAGGATCTAGAACAAGAGGGCACAGATTTAAAGTGATTTGCAAAAGAAGCAAATGTAACGTGAGAAAAACTTTTTCACACAACAAGTGGTTTGGGTCTTGAATGCCCTGCCTGGAAGTGTGGTGGAGACAGCTTCAACTGAGCCATTTGAGAGGGCATTAGATGATTATTTGAATAGAAACAATGTGCAGGGTTATGGGGAAAAGGCAGGGCAATGGCACTAGGTCACAATGCTCATTTGGAGAGCCGGTGCATACACGATGGGACAAATGGCCTCCTCCTATGCCATTAAAGCTCTGTGATTCCGTTGCCTGATGGGTGCAGCTCCCACAACACTCAAGAAACTATACACCATCCAGGACAAAGCAGCCTATTTGATTGGCACCCCATCCACAAACACTGACTCCTTCCACACCGATGCACAGTGTCGGCAGCGTGTACCATCTATAAAATGCACTGCAGGAAGGCACCACGGCTCCTTAGGCAACACTTTCCAAACCCACGACCACTACCATCTAGAAGGACAAGGGCAGCAGACACATGGGAACACCACCACCTGAAAGTTCCCCTCCAAGTCACTCACCATCCTGACTTGGAAATATATCGGCCATTCCTTCACGGTCGCCAGGTCAAAATCCTGGAACTCCCTCCCTAACAGCACTGTGGGTGTATCTACACCACATGGACTGCAGTGGTTCAAGAAGGCAGCTCACCACTACCTTCTCAAGGGCAATAAATGCTGGCCCAGCCAGCGATGCCCACATCCCATTAATGAATTTTGAAAAATCCTTCAGCTCTCCACCTGCATCCATATTAAGTATTATTTCTCCTTAGCCTTCAATTGTTCCAGCCCTAAACTCCTTGTAATTTTACTGTAATTTTACTCCCTCTCATTATTACCATCTTAAGTTTCTCTTAGTCAGTTTTTCTATGGAGTATGTGTCAGTGTCTTGATCATTTAAAATTTTTTTTTTTACTCTTCAGGCCATATTAACCATTTCATGTCACATTTTGTCAAGTAGCTGAACATGTCTGGGACCCATTCTTCAATGCAGCTGTACCACTTACTCTTGCGTGTTAGGTACTTCACAATTTCTCTATCTGTTAGATTGTTCCCCAGAGCTTTAATTGAAAAGTTCCTTTTCACCCCTCATGCTTGGTGATAATCTCCCACAAATCCTTCATTTGCACTGTTGGAAGATTTATCAGGTCAAAAGGGATCGTGCTGTGTAATTTGCCAATCAGCTTCATCGTATGAGATTTCACTCGTCCTTTAAAAGGATGCACCTTTTGATAATACTTCTTGGCTTTCAGGTAATCTTCTCAAAAGATCAAAAAGGGTCTCTGTCTCTAGATCTTTGCTTATCGACCCCTGTGTGGGCACAATTCTGTGGTGAGCAAATTATCAAATTCAATTCTCTTAAAATGTCACAGGCAAAGACACAAATATCTCCAAGAGAAAGTTGTTGCTTTATTCATCTCATATATACTTCCCTTTCACTAAAATGTACATCAGTATCAAATTGGGTGTAGTTCAACAGAATATATCAATGTGAGTCATTCCAAATTCCCTTTGGTGTTGTGTCCTTTCTCTTAACTCTATCACCTACCCTCAATCATTTCCTCATATAGCTTTACAGACACAATCGTTACCATCTTATCTCATTCATGAGCCTTGGAGAGACTTTACAATCCAATAACACGTTTTCATAATATCTTTGAAACAGAAATCAAACATTTCTGTTTGCTTCCAGGCATTAACGTGTTTTGCTTGTTTGTTTTTCCTTTGAAACAACATTTTATTTTCTCAAAGGTAACCCACTAGATTGTGCCTGATATTTTCATTTCAAAAACTGTCCCAAATTCAAATAGCAGTGTTTGTTTGGCTGGCAGGTTTTATTGGTGTTCAATTTATTTCCTGAAAAACAAACCTTTTTTTTGATACCAGGAAACCAGCTAGACTGTTTTTCCATTGGCCTTTTGTTTTAAAAATTAGGATTTTGTTTATCCCCTTAAATTTAAGATAAATTTTCCTTTGAATGCTTGAAATAGCAACTCATGTTGAGTTATTTCATCAATTCCAATTTCAGAAACAATTATGCCCAGGCTTGTTGGTTTTAAATGGTGGTTTGAAAAGTCTGATACTCATTAGTCAGTGTGTTTGCAACAGATCTCCCATTCTCAAGCACTTTGTCTCAAAAGATAACAAATGGTGACAAACAGCCTGAATTGTTGAGACCGAGTCTTTGAAAAGCAAAGGTTGTGCTTTAATTCTCAAAGCTGTTGGGTTGACTTGGAGCTGGAAACCCTCAGCACCTGTTTTTAAAAAATCATGCAATCTATTGTAGCTCTGACCAAGAGCCCAATGGGTTAGTATGTCCAATCATATCTGTAAATTTAGAAACTTAAAATGTATTAATTCCCAATATACTTTTAGCAACCCAAAGATTGTAATGAATTGAAAAGGAAGCAGCTGTCAGCACAAAAGGGGTAACTCCGCTGTGTGTTTGGCGGGGTTGGGGGGGGGGCGGGCGGAGAAAATTTGGCATGGAATTGAGTCACTTTACGTAATTTCTAAAAACATCCCCAATCAAAAGCCAAACTCCATTTTAGACTTTCTTTATTAAATTCTTTTGTTAGCTTTTTGTCAACTTTGCCCAAATTTTACACTAAATTCCGATTGTTTGAGTTTTTCAGTATTTTGTAAGACTTTTCTCACCCTATATCTCTTGAGTTTATGTTTTGTCTCCTATAAAACAATTTTCAAGTTCTGATATTCGCTACTTAAATTTGAAAGAAACAGTCAGTAAAATGTATTGCTAATGTGAATTTTTAAGCAGTCTTTTTAACTCCTATGTTTTGAAAAGTTCAAATTGGACTGCTGCCAAACTTCTCCAAGACTTCAGGCTTATCTTTTATATTTTGGGAACAAACTGTGTAACTTTATTAAATTCAGCACAGAAACACACAGCGTGCTAAATTGATGTAATTGTTTCCAAACCTTTAAAAAATTCCTTTTCGTCTTTTAAGTCAGGAGCTAAACCGTAAATCTTTAAACTTTGTAAGAAGTGTCCAACCCAAGGTCCATCCAAGGATCGTTTGTTCCAAATTTCCAACTTATACTAACAAACATTAAAACTACCCCGTTCTCAAGTGTGTGAACTTGTATCCAGATTAAAGGTCTTACGTGTTTATCAACACATATTCGAGTTGTGGCTGAGGTCAGAAAAGTGGCTACCATACTTTCCTTGCAACATGAATATTTACTGGAATAATCAGAGTTGTATTTCTCAACCAATCCACTCAATATCATCAATTAGCGCCACACAGGTTTGTTTGCCTGACAGCTCGCAAACTTGCGAGTCTAGGAAGAAGTCATTACCTCCAACAAATCCAATCCCTTTTGATGTATTGACGCCAGTTTTTTAAAATATTCATTCATGGGATGTGGCTGTCAGTGGCTAGAGCAGCATTTATTGCCCAAGCCTAATTGCCCTTGAGAAGGTGCTGGTGAGCTGCCTTCTTGAACCGTGGCATTCCATGTGGTGCAGGGATACCAGGGAGGGGGTTCCAGGCCTTTGGCCCAGCAAAATTGAAGGAACAGCAGTATAGTTCCAAGTCAGGGTGGTGTGTGGCTTGAAGGGAAACTTGCAGGTGGTGATGTTCCCATTTTTCACCTAATGACCTTAATTAGTTATCTCTCCAGAGTTACGTTTGAAATTTTCATCTTGTCATCTTGAGTATTTATCCTCATCAGCTTTGTCAGTTCCTTCCGTAATCTGCAAAACTTTGTGAGGTCACCTGAAATGTTCCTTTTAAAATAAAAATGCGTATTAGATGTCAATTAGTCTGGAGAAGGATTGGGCTTGATGGGCTGAATGACCTTTTCCTCTTTCCACATGTTACAATGTTCTTGTGTTCTATAATGTGTTTATTTCTAGATCAAAAGCTGTCAGGAAGCCAAAACCGTCAATGCCATTTCCCTCTTTCTAGCTGTAATAATGTAGAATATAAGCATGGCAGCGGGATACACCTTATGCCTTAAATTCCTGATATCATCATCCTCTTCATTGCTGGCCTCTCAAGGGCACTAAGCCCTTAAAGATAAATAAAGATGCTGCACGTGGGAAATCAAGCCCACATACCTTTGACCTCTGTCATGATTGTAGAAATATAACTTCACCAAACGAATGTTAAATAAAAAATAATTAAGTGTCATGTTGGAAGAGGTAATACACTGGGGAAATGAATTTAGATGGTTGCACTTGTCTTTTCTCACACTAAACATTCTTGAATCTGTAAGTATCCTCAGTCTTGCACATTAAATTGCCATTGGTATCACTTTTGTTAATGCCCTTATGTACAGTTAATCCTTGACGTATATTAAAAGAGTAATTCCAGATTTATTATTAAATAAGTAAGTTAATTTGAGCAGAAATAGAGAAAACTGTTTCCAATGGCTGAAGGATCACTAACCTAAGGGCACAGCTTCAAGGTGATTGGCAAAGAACCAGAGACAACATGAAAAAAATATTGTTTTATGCAATAGTGTTTAGGGTTTGGAATGCACTTCCTGATAGGGTTATGGATACAAATTCAATCATAGCCTTCAAAATGGAATTGGATAAATACTAGGAGCAAAAGTATTGAAGGGAAATAGGAAAAAAGCTTCTGAGTGGAACAAACATGATGGTTTTTGAATGAACCAGCACAGGCTTGTTGGGCCGAATGACCTCTGTCGATACTGAACTATTCTATATTCTGTGATTAAAATTGCGCAGAAAATTATTGTGTAGCAAACTTGACTGGCCATATGACCTACTCCTGCTCCTATTTCTTCTGTACTTATCTCCTATTTTAACCAGTATAGGCCAAAGGAAAATGCATTGACTTTTACGTGTATTGCTGAGAGAGCAAGTTTATTCGGTGGAATTCAGTTCCTGCAAAGCAGGAGCCCATCGCTTCTATGGGTGAGGCCCCAACATGATTTAAGCACCTAACTGGCTAGCCTCAGGCTTCCTAATCATCAATGAACCCAAAGGGCAGAAATCCTGCCCCCAAGAGCTGACAGCTAATCAGAGTCTGACAATTCCCCATTGCCAGCAGTGCCACTAGGAGTGATGACTAATGCAGGTAATGTTCCAAGGCCTACCAGAAGATCACCACTGTTTCCCTGGAGACAAGCAAATGAGATGGGATGGGGTCACGGAGATGGGAGGAGGCTGTTGAGTGGGGCAGGGGTGTCAGAGGAAAGGGGTGTTTTTCAGCAGACCATCCTCTTCCCTATTCCAGGTCCTTCCATTGAGCAATGACTGCCTGCAAAGGAGGGACCCCTCTTACAAGGCCACAGGCAAATCCGACAGGCGACCTTCAGGAGACGCATGCGTGCCCCGTTAAATCAAAGAGCCACCATTAAATCCCAAATGGCTCAGGGATAATTGGCATCAAGTGGCTCATTAATGAGTCTAATTGACATCTCGCCATCAGTAGGCAGGTTACCTGCATTGTGCACTTGCCGCCCCTAGCTTAATTGGGGGCAAATGTTCCCAATGCTGGGAACCAGACGCAGGTACTCCCACACAATTCTCCCAGTCCACTGTTGGTTCCAATAAATTCCACCCATTGCCTGTGAAACACACTAGAGCAGAAGTTTAGATGTTAAGATGAATGAATACTGCAGAATTTTGTTTGACTGCCATTAGAGGCAGGGGACCATGTATAAAGAGCATTGCCTGGAATCTGAGTGATCCAGCACAGAAGGGGGCCATTCAACCCTTTGTGCTGATGGTAACTCTTTGCTAGAGCTATCCAATTAATCCCGCTCCCTGCTTATTCCTCTCTTTTGAATGTTATTGTTGAATCTGCTTCCATCATCCTTTCAAGTAGTGCATTCTAGATCACAAAAACTTAATCTGAAATAGAACATTTCCTCACATCACCTCTGGTTCTTTTCCATTTCACCTTAAATCTTTGTCCTCTGGTTTCTGACTTATCTACGACTGGAAACAGTTTACCCTTCATTACTCTATCGAAACCAATCATCCCATTGAAAACCTCAGCAAAC
This sequence comes from Carcharodon carcharias, assembly GCF_017639515.1. Classification (NCBI taxonomy): domain Eukaryota; kingdom Metazoa; phylum Chordata; class Chondrichthyes; order Lamniformes; family Lamnidae; genus Carcharodon; species Carcharodon carcharias. The sequence continues at coordinate 12,544,140 of NC_054468.1, read as the reverse complement.
CAATTCAGCTTCTCCACCCTATCCATGTAAATCATCCCTGGCACCATTCTAGTAAATCTCTGCTGCATCCTTTACAAAACCATGATATCCTTCCTAAAGTGTGACATTGAATGTGTTTGTATAGATTCAATGGGTAGATTTCAAAAGGACTAAAGTAGAAGTAGGCTTGATGAGCCGATTGGCCTTTTCCTCCTTTCATGTTTTCTCACATGTTATTAAATGTAATTTTTCTACTTCCAGATCAGAGGCTGCTTATCAATGAACATCATCAGTGCCATTTCCTGTTTACCAGCAATAATAATATATTCTATAAACCCTGCGTTTCCAGCATATTGTTTTTTTCATCTAACTGTCCAATTAACGTGTGTTAAATTCTTTTATTCTGAGCCATTTATAATAAAAGTTTTTAAATGTTTTCTGTCCAATTTAATTTATTTGTGTTTAACACATTACAGGGTTTAATTATATGTTTGGTCATACTTCTACTGCTGACACTGCTTAACGCAGCAATATCCATTTCAGTTTCAAGCTTCAACTGTAAAGCTATGAGCTGTTGCTGTGCAACACCAGTGGTAAGCTATGTAATGAATTGATCTAAGACTCTATCGCTGCTTTGTACATACAGGTGTATATTAGCTCTCTCCCCCATTTTAGGAAACCGTGCATGTATCAATGAAAACTGCTGGGCTCCGACAGGTCAACTCCTTGTATTACATCCCACACTAGAGAAGTCAATAGAACGGCAGGTCAGGCAGGGCATAAAACAAGCAGCCAGTGTGTTTCTGCCCACTTCTCACCCAGCAGGAGCAATTAAAATTGACTTCCCCCCAATTTTTTCTTGTCCGCCCTCAGCCCAGCATTTCCACAAGATAGCTGTTAAGCCAAAAGAAAATGCTATGAACTACAGCATGGTTATATCCGCCAAGGCTTGAACCATAAAATGTTACCCCCCGAGAAACAAGGTGACTTGTCCTTTCACAATTGAAGCAGTTTGTTTTTCTCCTGTTGCATCCTCCCCCATGCTTTCTGTCTTTTTCCACTTGTTCTAATCGGGCCTAACAGCACGTTAATATTCCTAGTTTCTAAGCAGAAGTTTGATTAGCCTTTAGCTGGGACTCGGGGCGGCGGGAGGGAGCACTTTTGCAGTTTGAGTAACAATGTTGTGGGATCAAGCTCCAATCCAGAGATTTGAACACAAAATCTAGGTCGATGCTCCCAGCGCCAGGAACGAGGGAGCACTGCACCTTTTGGGGGTGTTGTCTTTTCAGATGAGTCATTAAACCGAGGCCCCAGTCAAAGTCTCAGGTGGATCTAAAAGACCCCGTGGAACGATTTTGAAGAAGAGCAGGGGAGTTCTCCCCGGTGTCTTGGCGAATGTTTATCCCTCAATTAACATCAGCAAAACAGATTAGCTGGTCATTGTTACAGTGCTGTTTGTGGAAAGCTGAATGGATGATGGCCTCGTTCCCAAAGACACGCTTCATGGTCAGCTTGCTATTGGCACAAGGCTTCCCACGTCTGCGATACAAGGTCTGCAAGCGAAACCTCATTGGCTGGACTCAGAGTCATTGCATGGCACGGCCTTACTGCTGACTGGAGTGCCTGGAGACAAGTTGTTAGGAAGGGCTTGGAAAAAGCAGAGGACAAAGGCAATGACCAGATGGCAGAAAAGAGAGCCCAGAGGAAGAGAAATATACCAGTCGACCTCGGGCCAATGTGATTTCCTGTGCCGGCTGCGGAAGGGATTGTCTCTCACGAGTCGGCCTCTGCAGCCACAACAGGCGATGTTTAATGCAGAGGTGAAATACACCCTAGGCACAGTTGTTGGGTCAAAATCTGGAACTCCCTCCCTAACTGCACTGTGGGTGTACCTACACCACTGGGACTTGAACCAGCGGTTCAAGGCGGCGGCTCACCACCACCTTCTCAAGGGCAATTAGGGATGGGCAATAATAACACTGGCCTAGCCAGCAGCACTCACATCCTGTTTAAAAAAATTTTAAATGTCCACCATCTTCATCATAGATGTCTATGTTTAGGTGGAATCTTGCCGAACACAATTTGTCTGCCGTATTTGCTAAACTCTGCTTGTGACAATAATTCGAAATTACTTCAAAGGCTGCAAAATGCTATGGAAAGAGCTGAGGTCATGAAAGGCTCTATAGAATTAAGCTATGCCTAATTTCTCATTAAATGGTTTTAGCACAGATTTTTCCATGCAAATGATGGTTTTCTTACCTTTCCACCCCTGCTCTCTATTCAGTTACTTATGTACATTTTGATATTTCTATGAATCATTAATTGCTTTTGAGTCTATCAATGTGTTTTTTGTGCAATGGATGGTTAAAGTTTTCTTTGATTTCTCCTCGACTATCTACTTCCTTGAACCTTAAACTCTTTAATTGGTGTCACAATGTAGAGAAGGTTTAGGGGAGATGTGATGGGAGATGTTCACAATGATTTTGGTAAGGTGAATTGGGGAAGATATTTTTGGATTGTCAGTGACTCCTTAAATAAAGGGAAAAAGTTACACATTCTCCACCACAGAAATGAAGTGAGAGTTTAGGAATTTTATTTTATATAAAGGATTAATAGTGGAGGCAGAGGCTGTGGCACGTTTTAAATGGAATGGGGAAAATAATTAGCAAGTTCATAGAAAGTTTACGGCACAGAAATAGGCACTTGGCCCATTGCATGTGCCAGCCAAAATATGTGCCACCCGGCCTAATCCCACTTTCCAGCATTTGGTCCGTAGCCTTGGAGGTTATGGCACCTGGAGTGCATATCCAGACCTCTTCTACATGAGTTGAGGGTTTCTGATCTATTACTCTTTCAGGCAGTGAGCTCCAGACCCCCACAACCCTCTGGGTGAAAACATTTTTCCTCATCTCCCCTCTAATCTTCCTACCAATCACTTTAAATCTATGCTCCTCATCACTGACCTCCCTGCTAAAGTAAATATACTCTTCCCATTCACTTCATCCAGGGTCCTCACAATTTTGTACATCTCAAATAAATCTCCTCTCATAGAAACATAGAAAATAGGAGCAGGGATAGGTAATCTGGCCCTTCAAGCGTGCTCCACCATTTGATATGGTCATAGCTGATCCTCTATCTTAACGCGATACTTTCGCTCTCTCCCCAAACCCCTTTATACCTTTAGAGTCCAGAAATCTATCTATTTCCTTCTTAAATATATTCAGTGATTTGGGCCCCACAGCCCCCTGTAGTAGAGAATTCCACAGGTTCACCACCCTCTCCTCATCTCAGTCTTAAATGGTCTACCCCGTATCCTGAGACTTGTTCTAGATCCCCCAGCCAGAGGAAACATCAATTTCATCCATTCTTTCCAGCCCCGTCTCAATGAGATCTCCTCTCATTCTTCTAAACTCCAGTGGATACAGGCCTAGTTGACCCAATCTCTCCTCATACGACAATCCTGCCATCCCAGGAGTCAGTCTGGTGTACCTTCTCTGCACTCCCTCTATGACAAATATGTCCTTTCCTTGGTAAGGAGACCAAAGATGCACACAATACTCTAGGTTTGGTCTCACCAAGGCCCTGTATAGCTGCAGTAAGACATCCTTCCTCCTGTACTCAAGTCCTCTTGCAATGAGAGCCAACATACCATTTGCATTCTTAACTGCTTGCTATATCTGCATGCTTGCTTTCAGTGATTGGTGTACAAGGACACCCAGGTCCCTTTGAACATCAACATTTCCCAATCTATCACCATTTAAATAATACACTGCCATCCTGCTTTTCCTACCAAAGTGGATAACTTCACACTTATCCACGTTATACTGCATCTGCCTTGTATATGCCCACTCAATCAACTTGTCTAAATTGCCTTGAAGCTTCTTAACACCCACCTCATCGCTCACATTCCCACCAAGTTTTGTGTTGTCAGCAAATTTGGAAATATTACATTTGGTTCCCTCATCCAAATCATTGATATATATTGTGAATAGCTGGGGCCCAAGCACTGATCCCTGCGGTACCCGAACTTGTCACCACCTGCCACTCTGGAGAAAAATCCATTTATTCCTACTCACTGTCCCTGTCTGCTAACCAATTCTCAATCCATGCCAATATATTACCCACTATCCCATGTGCTTTAATTTTGCACACTAACCTCTTACTTGGGTCTTTCTCAAAAGCTTTCTGAAAATCCAAATACACCACATCCACTGGTTGTCCCTTATCTATTCTGCTAGCTAAGTCCTCAAAAAACTCCAATAGGTTTGGCAAACATGATTTCCCTTTCATAAATCCATGTTGACTTTGCCTAATCCTGTTGATATTTTCTAAGTGTCCTGTTATCACATCCATTTTCCACAACAACACTGATGTTAGGCTAACCAATCTGTAATTCCCTTTTTCTCCCTCCCTCCTTTTTTAAATAGTGGGATTACATTTTCCACCCTCCAATCTCCTTGGACTGTTCCAGAATCTACAGAATTTTGGAAGATGACAACCAAAGCATCTATTATTTCCATGGCCACCTCCTTTAGTACCCTTGGATGTAGATTAACAGGCCCTTCGGACTTATCAGCTTTCGATCCCATTAATTTCTCCAGTGCTATTTTTCAATAACACCTAATCTTTTTCAATCCCTCCTTCTCACTAGCATTTCTGGAAAGTTATTTGTGCCTTCTTCCATGAAGACAGAACTAAAGTAGTTGCTTAATTGCCCTGCCATTTCCTTGTTCTCTATTATAAATTCTCCCATTTCAGACCTACATTTGTCTTCACTAATATTTTTCTTTTTACAAACTTTTAGAAGCCTTTATATTCTGCTTTTATGTTCTTTGCATGTTTACACTCATACTCTAATTTTTTCCCTTCTAATCTATTTCTTGGTCCTCCTTTGCTGAATTCTAAATGCTCAGCTTCCTCTGTTCCAAGGAGAACAACGCCCACCCTTTACAATCTTTCCTCTTAGCTGCATTTTTCCATTTACAAGGCAACATCCTTGTAAATCTCCTCTGTGTAAATCTAATGCAATTACATTTTCCTGTAATGAAGTGACCAGAACTGCACACAGTACTCAAGTTGTAGCCTAACTAATGATTTATACAGTTCCAGGATAACCTCTCTGCTCTTATATTCTATACCTCGGTTAACAAAGGAAAGTGTTCCATATTCTTTCTCAACCAACTTATTGACCCCTCCTGCTACCTTTGGAGATCTGTAAACATGCACTCCAAGGTCTCTCACTTTCTCTACACCTCTCAGTATCCTCCCATTAATTATGTATTCGTTTGATTTGTTTGACCTCCCCAAAAGCATCACTTCACACTTCTCCAGGTTGAATTCCATTTGCCACTTGCCTCTCTACCTGACCAGTTCATTGATATCTTCATGCAGTCTACAGCTATCCCCTTCACTATCAATCATGGGGCCAATCTTTGTGTCATCTGCAAACTTCTTGATCATGCCCCCTACATTTATGTCCAAATCATTAATATATACCACAAAAAGCAGGGGGCCTAGTACTGAACCCTGGGGAACACAACTGGAAACAGCCTTCCAGTCACAAAAACTCACATCAGCAATTATCCTTTATTTCCTGCCACTAAGACAATTTTGTATCCAGCTTGATACATTCCCCCGGATCCCATGCGCTTTTATTTTTATCCAGATTGCCATGTGGGACCTTCACAAAAGCCTTGCTAAAATCCATGTAGACCACATCAACCGCACTACCTTCATCAATCCTCCTTATTACTTCCTCAAAAAAATTCAATCAAGTTAGTCAGACATGATTTTCCCTCAAAGAATCCACACTAACTGTCCTTGATTAATCTGTGCCTTTTTAAGTGAGTTTATCCTGTCTCTCAAAATTGATTACAATAATTTGCCCACTACCGAGGTTAGACTGACTGGCCTGTAATTATTTGGTCTATTTCTTGCTCCCTTTTTAAATATAGGTGCAACATTAGCAGCCCTCCAGTCCTCCGACACCACACCAGTGATGATTGGAAAATGATGGTCAAACCTTCTGCACTTCTTCCCTGGCTACTTTTAACGACCTTGGATAATTGTATCTGGCCCTGGTGATTTATCCACTTTCAAGGACGTTAATCCCCTTAATACTTCCTCTATCCCTCTGTTTAACACATCCAATACTTCACAATCCCTTGCTTTTGTGAAGACAGATGCAAAGTATTCCATTAAGAACCATACCAACTTGACACAAGGATTTTTGGATCGGCGAGCAGGTGGGGTGGGGGGGGTGGGGGGGTGGGTGGGGGGGGTGGGTGGGGTGGATGGGGTGGGGGGGGTGGGGGGGGGTGGGGGGGATGGGGGTGTGGGTGGTTTGTAGCTCACCAACGTGTAAAATGACGCACGATGATGTCGGGCGTGCGTCCTGACATCATGGTGTGTCATTCAGACTTTCAGTTCGGCAGGCACACACCCGAGTTGGCTGTGCACTCGCTGAATTGTCAAAGGCCTATTAAGGCCATTTTAAATATCAATTAAAGTTATTAACCTTAAGGTTGGGGGTGGGGGGGGCCGGCGAAGAGCCCAGGCGGCCTTAACAGTTTTCATGGAATCTCATCCACGGGCGAGATGAGGTTCCATGAAGGGTTTATAAATTAAATACATTTTTTCATTAATGTTCCTTGACATGTTCCAGCTCATGTGACACTGTCACATGAGAAGACATGTCTTAAAATATTTTCTTTTCTTTATTTAAACTTTTAAACCTTAAACTAATCTGGCTGAGGCCCAGAGGTGCCTCAGGGAGATTTCTGTGCTCTTTTGTGCACAGGCCCCGACTCAGGAAATCCCGCCCCCCCAACCCGTACAGGGAGCGCTCAGAGATTCTGGGCGAATGTCACACTGGGAGGGCCTTAATTGGTCCGCCCACATAAAATGGCGGTGCGGACCCGATCGGGGGCGCCAATCGGGTTTGCACCTGCCCCAGAACAGCCCCCCCAACGGGGGGGGGCAAATTTCTGCCCCAAGATTACCTTTTTGGTCTTTTATAGGCCCTACTTCTTCCTTAATTATCTTCTTATTCTTAATGTATTGATAAAACATCTTTGGGTTCTCCTTGATTTTGCTTGGCAATATTCTTTCATGCCCTCTCTTTGCTTTCCTAATTTCCTTTTTTGATTTCACCCTTCCAATTTCTATACTCCTCTTGGCTTTCTGTAGTGTTGAGTTCTCTGTGTTGGATATAAGCTTTCCTTTGCTGCTTTATCTTACCCTGTAAGCTCCTTGAAACCCCAGGGGGCCCTAGACTTGGCCATCCCACCCTGTTTCTTTGTGGGAACATGTTTACTCTGAGCTCCCTCTGCCCTGGCACTGAGTTACCTCCAAGGAGCTGATTCCGATCCACTTCTGCTAAATCATTGCTCAGCTTAGTAAAACTGGCCTTGCCCCAACTTAAAACGCTTAAGTCCTGTTCAACCTTGGTCCTTTTCCATAATGATGTTAAAACAAACTGAATTTGAGAGAATAAAGGCAGGAGAATGGAGCTAAAGAAAGACCCGGATTTCCTTAATGGCCACAGGACTTCCTAAAAAGCTTTCCAGCCAATTCAGTATTTTTTAAGTGTGGTTGCTGTTGTACTGTAAGAAACTCAGCAGCCAATTTGCAGACAAGAGGATCCCTCAAACAGCAATGTGATAAAGGCCGGAATGTCTTTTGGTGAAGATAGCTAAGGAATTAAATGATCCCGGTGCTTCCTGGTCAGCTGGGAGCTGGAGTGACTGTGATTTTGAAATATTTAAGAGGAGCAGCCTTTAGATCCAGAATCACCCTTCCCTTACCTGGTTACTTGAAGAAGCGGCCGAGCTGGTCGAGGGCAGGGATCTCGCACACACCTCTGAGTACCTCAATTGGTCGACAATGAGACTCCTGATACCAGGGAAATGTTTCAAGCTCTACATTGGCTGATGGTCGTTTGCTTAAATATTTCAAGACTCGTTTTTTTCTGAAATGTTTAACAGGTTACTGGGAAAATACTGATTACCTGTCACCCCTCATGATCCTGTATTCACTACTAGAATAACTATTTGAAAAACAATATTGCCTTATATATGCAAGTCTTTGCCTTAAATAAAACTTTCCATCATAAACATAGTTCAAAAATAAGGTCCATCGTAATGAGTCAAGTTTTGAACACGGAAGAAAGCTGTATTAGGAAAATGCACAGTTACTAAGGGAACATGTTCAAGTTCTTCTACTGAGATAAACTATTTCCAGCAATTGGAGGGATAGATTTCCTCATCTGCCCATGTGCAGGAAGTGCTCCCCCTGGTGTTGTAGCTCAAATAAACACAGCCTTGTAACTCATTCGAGTACAAACACATTTCCAACTATTTCAGATGAAGTTACATTGTTTCATAGTTTGCCATTGTGAGATTTGAACTCTTGATCTTGGGGTTACAAACCCAGTACCATAACCACTTGGCTATTTAGGCCAAGCCAACACAGCCTTGTAGATGGCTCTGGCACAGAGGCGACACAAACATTACTGCCCCAATGGGAAAGTGACAAGGGAATGGGTCCAATGGCGTGGGAGAGGTGTCTGAGCCATGATGAACTGACTGGCTCATTCTGCACTAACTTCTTTCAAATTCTCTTCATTCGTGTTTTATTTTCAGCCAGTTGTTATCGTATACAACACCACAACCACACAACAGATTCCCCCCCAACAGTTCCAGCCGAGCCCTCCACCCTACAACATTGCAATGACGTATGTCGGATAAGAACGGGTTTCTTTTGAAATTCTGCTCAGCACAAGTTATCTCATCTTCCAGAGCTTGGCACAATGTTATTAGAATGCGTGAAAGATTCAGGATTCTGTTTGTTTTGTTCTTGAGCTGCATGTGTTTCTGCCAAAGCCAGATTTATTGAACAAACCACAGTTGTCTTGAGATGGCAGCATTGGGCTTTCGATTTTAGGCTGTTTCAGAGGGCATTAAGTGTCATCCACTCAAAAGTATTAGAAATAACATCAACAGGAATGCCAGCTGAGTATTTTAGCACAGTGGAATTACATGTATGTTAACAAATGTATGCAGAAAAGATACCCAAAAGGTCTTAAACAAAAACTCACAGCATTGGAAAATAACACAACAGTGTTCATTCACCTGTGGTTATAGCTGAATTTCAGTGAAAGGTCACAACCTTTAGCACACAGTATTAGCCCAACACATCAACACATAGCAGAGTGTCACCCAAACACACAATAAAATATAAAATGCAACAGCATCCATTAACAATTAGGGATCTAAAACTCAAATAGCATGCAGAGGAATGTCACATGAACTTGTGACATATTTGCATAGAACAATGTTACACACATGTTTCAACAATTGGTTAACTCAAAAATCTCATCAAGCCACATTAACAAATAGTACAAAATAAAATCATCTAAATATGTTAAATAATGCACAATCAGCCAAATGAACACATTAATAATATTATCGGTGCATGTTAGTAAATGGTTCCCAAAATCATCGGAACATGTTAATAAATAGTACAAAATATTAAGGAATAGAGCACAGATAAATTTCACAAATATATTAACAAATATTACAGGGAAACTTGTATCACATTCATTGCATCAATACAAACATTGGTGCTGGAATAGCTTAACCCCTCCAGTTTATTTTACTCCGTTGTTTTTCAATGGGTTTGGCTGGGGTTGAGGTTCACAAATTCCCTAATTCATGTCATTTTGCCACATTATCATGTTGCATTCCTTTAAAGATAAAGTATTCCAAGATAGAAAATGTGAAAGAAAGGGTTCAGTAATTAATGTTATTTTTCAATCGACTTGGAATGTATAATGTAGATGAGAGGGTGAGACTCCTCTTCAAATGATTGCTTCTATGGGATAGATAGTCAGGGTTTTCTGATGTTGCTGTATTGTTCTGTTGTATAATAAATCTACACAAAGATAAAATATTCATTTGTTGAGCTTTGAAAATACTGAATGAAGTGACAGACTCTCAGCAAGTGGTGATTGATTAGATTTGAAGATAAAGGGACATACATCACCGTGCATTTAGCTTTGCCTCTGTGCTGAAAGAACTGGCCACAGATTATATCTGTGCATTTCTTTATTCTCTGATATGTTTGCTTACTCATTGCAATCTTAAGAGCATCACCATCTGAAATCTGTTTAATACTTCCATTTCCTGCTGCTTTCTGCAGATATTTCCTAGGTTGAATCTATAATCTAAGATAACCTGCCAGTGCTACATTGTAAAGGTGCTGTATTGTTGAGGAAGCTATCCTTTATATAAGACTTTGATCCTAGATCATCTCTATCTGTTCTTGTTATTCAGCTAGAACTAACAGCATAGGAACAGGCTATTTGCTCCAATAGGTCTGTTGCTGCTGTTTATGTTTTGCACAAGGCTCCTGCAAAATTTCTCCATTGAACCCTATACTTAAGCACTAAAGGTAACTCAGGCCAGAACTTTACAGCCCCTCCCACAAGGCAGGATATCACGGTCCCGCCGAACTGAATGGAGATTTAAATGGCTTGAATAAGAAATTCCTGATGTAAGTAATAATGTTACTGTTACTAGTTTCAACCTATGTCCATTTTTACACCAAAGGCTCAAATAAAGTTGAGTTTAGCTTTATCTATATCATTTCAATCCTATATATCTCTTTAAAGTCAACCCTCAGAAAGCACCTTTTCAGGATAATAACCCCAAGTTTTTCTGGACTTCCCTCATAGCACTTCATTAAGTAACAGCTTTGGTACCACTTTTGCCTGTGGGAGCAGAAGGTTGTGGAATCAAATCCCAATCCAGGGAACTTGAACCCAAAACCTAGGCTAATGCTCCAGTGTAATATAGAAAAAGTTCTGTACCATTGGATGTGCGATCTTTCAGGTGGGATGTTAATCTGAGGCCCTGACTGCCTCCTAAATTGAAAGTGCTCGGTACTGTCTGTACTGTCTCCAGTTCTCGAATGCCTCTCATGTTTCATGTGACTGGATATTCATTTGTGGTCTGACTGGAGACTCTGAAAATTTGATCTCTCCCTCCTCTAACTTACCTTCTACAGGCTTAGCTGGGCAGCTTAACAACCAACCTCAACAGATGCTTTGCTGATTGTGATTCTATATTAGTGGAAACACCTTAGAATTTCTCTTCGGATTCTTGAGTGAGAGATCAATGAAGCTCCCTGAGAAATGGTTAAAAACTCTACCTGCAGCATTTCAACTGGGCTTCTGCTAACATTACAACAGGACACAAGCTGATCCCTAAGAAGATCTTCCCCCAACATGCTTAAGTCTACTAAGATTAAATCTCTCTGCTTCACCCTTAGCAACCTCCTACAATACAACAGTGTCCTCATTTCAGAAACAATTCATTAGCTGTAAAAGGCCTTGAGACATCCTGAGGTTGAGAGAGGTGCTATATAAATGCAATCCATCTTTTTGATTTTTTAAAATTTGTTCATGGGATGTGGGGGTCGCTGGCTAGGCCAGTAGTTATTGCCCATCCCTAATTGCTCTTGTTTAGAGGGCACTTAAGAGTCAACCACATTGCTGTTGACCAAGAGTCACCTGTAGGCCAGACCAGGTAAGGACAGCAGATTTCTTTCCCTGAAGGGCATTCGTGAACCAGATCGGTTTTTATGACAATTGGCAATGTTTCGTGGTCACATCCATATTCCATGTTTTTATTGAATTCAAGTTTCACCAACACCATTCATGGTCTGATCAACATTTTCCCAATAATCAATTCCAACAAACACAAAATAACTGTTAATTTGTTTAATTTCGGTTTATGGAAAGTTGCTGGCAATGATAACTACACATTCATCTGCATCGAAGTAAGTCACTTCCCATCATAACGAGGCAGTTAATAAATGCAAATAGTATATTTCAATCAATAATTCAGCTTTTGTCACCCAGTTATAATTAGTGCGTAGAGGGTTGTGGGTATGATAACCCATCTAACAATGGTCTGTTGCAGGACCTTATGGCTAGGCTCTTAAAGGAAGTGGCTGCAGAGATCATGGATGCGAAGGCTTTGATCTCCCAAAATTCCCTAGATTCTGGAAAAGTCCCAGCAGATTGGAAAACCGTAAAAGTAACACCTCTACTCAAGAAAGGAGGGCGGTGGAAAGTAGGAAATTATAGGCCTGTTGGCCTAATATCTGTCATTGGGAAAATGCTAAAATCCAATATTAGGAAAATAGTAGCAGGTCATTTAGAAAATCATAACATGATCAAGCAGAGTCAACATGGTTTTATGAAAGTGAAATTGTGTTTGACAAATTTATTAGGGTTCTATGAGGATGGAATAAGCAAGGTGGATAAAGGAGAACTAGTAGATGTATTATATTTGGATTTCCAAAAGGCAATCAATTAGTTGACACATAAAAGGGTATTATGCAAGATAAGAGCACATGGTTTGGGAGGAATATATTAGCATGGATAAAGGATTGGCAATTGTAATAAACTTGGTGTACTGGACAGGTTTCATCTTAGACACAGTGAACTTTATTTACAGAGCTCCTGATGAAGCTACATGCTTGAACCAAGAGTAAGGGGCTAGAAAGCTCCATCCCTAAGATTACCCACGCTTAGGGCTGATTCGTCTGTACAGTCACATGATCCCCAAAACAGTATGAAAGGTTTTACTTACAATCACTACAGCAAACTAACAGGAAATAGTTGGAATAAATGGGTCATTTTCAGGTTGGTAAACTAATGAGTGGAGTGCTTGAGGGATCAGTGCTGGGTCCCCAATTATCTATGGTCTATATTAATAACTTGGATAAAGGGACAGAGTATTGTAAACAAATTTGCTGACAATACAAGGATAGGTAGGAAATAAAATTCTGTGGATGAAACAAGAGCCTGAATTTTCACAATCTTGGAGAGTGTCTTCTGATTATTCAAAATGGCATGGGAGGCCTGAAAGTCGATACTAAAGGATATAGAATTCTGATAGACAGGAAATGATCAGCAGGTCCATCCAGCATTTTTCAGTCATACAATTTCAAGAAGTGATGGTAGAAACATGGGAACTGGAGGAGGCCATTCATCCCCTCAACTGTGTTCCATCATTCAATTAGATCACGAGGGCAATGTACATTAACTCCATTTACCCATCATTCAGCTGTGATCCTTAATACCCCTTCTGAACAAAACTCTATCAATCCCAGTTATGAAATTTTCAATCAATCCCCAGCCTTAACAGCTTTTTGGAGAGAGAGTTCCATTCTTCCATTACCTTAGTGTGAAGAAGTGTTTCCTGACATCACCTAGCCCTACTTTAAAAATTATGTCCTCTTGTTATTAGGAAGCAGTTTCTCTCTCTTGGCCCGATCACTCCTTAAATCATCTGAAACACTTAATCAATTAAATTGTCCCTTAATATTTTATAACCAAGCCCCGGTAACTTTAGTAAATTTGTGCCAAATAATATTCTCACTTAGCAAAGGGTGCACACGGCTTCTCAACACAACAGGAACAATTAAGGTTCAAGATCGCTCCTAAAATATTTTTCGCTCTCTCATCACAAAGTTTATCTTAATGGTTGATCCTTATGATCTGAAATCTAATTATTTATTAAGTAACCCTAGGACAAAAGGATGTTCCCTTTATATTGAATATTCACAATTGAACAGCACAGAGAATTCCATCAGCTTTCATGTTACTTCACATGATTAATAATATCAGCAATACCAGACACTTAACAATGAGTTCAAAAATTTATTTGGATATCAAAATATTCACAGAAGCAAAGAGTTAGTGATTGAACAGCTCAATAAAACACTACAGGTCTATAACCACCACAAGTGCGTTAATTTAAAAAGAAATAAGACCTTTGATAACTCTTTAAGAATTTGACATGAACTGTTTCTCAGAATAATTTGTAAACTGTTTTCTCAGCAAAAGTAGAACATGATAAGGTACATTAAGTGTGCACCTCCAAAGCAGAATTCATGGAGGTACTGCAGGGCAAGATCAACAACACCATGGGCTGGATTTTATGGGGGGGGGGGGTTGCATAGTGCTCACACCCACTCCCCCTCTGACTAAGATGAGAAAGAAGTCCACCTCTCAGAAATAACGTGCTATAGGCAGCAACAACAAGGATAGTGTGGGACTTCTGCCCCTCACTCAGAGGAAGTCCCACCCTTGGGATCTGCTGGCCAATCAGGTTGGCCGGCAGCCCTTGCAGTCCCAGCAGCACCAGAGCTCAGTAGTGGGAACTATCGGACTGCAGGCAGGCCCAGGATGAATGTCCCGATGGATCCCAGATTCGGTTAAGTCGGGGGATTGGTCGGGGGAGGATTGAGCACCTTAGAGAAGGGGATGAGGGTGCGGGCAGGGAGGAAGGAAGGGAAGGTACTATCTTTGTGGTGGTTCCCTCAATGTGCAAAGGGCAATGCCCAAAGATAGCTCCCCCTTTCCTTCTCTCCCTTTTAAAAACTTTTTTGAAAGATCGGGCTGCCCATTCCCTCTGCCTGCCCACGCCAAGTGTTATAGCAGAGGCAGTTGAATATTGGCAACAATTAGTTTGTAAACAAGCTCAATTGACCCTTAATTATTTATTTACATATGCTGGGCGGGCATCCATCCACTGTATTATGAGAGCTTGCCATCCCTCATATTTCACATGCACCCCCCTCATCACCACCAGAAACACACCCAGTGCGAGCTGTAAAATCTAGCCCCTTGTGTTTATAGAGTAACCTTATATACCAAAAGATCCAAGAGCACAATACAGCATCAAGGAAAAGGATGGGGTTAATGTTGAAGGTCAGAATAGAAAATTATGGAAGGGATAGGCCAGCAAATCAAATGCACAGGCAAATATGGGCATTCTGAAAAGCTTCCTGAAAGTAGGCTAGAAGGATGGGGCAAATTGGAAAGGAATTGAAAAAGAGATCCAGACAACAGAAACAAAGTGGTAATTGAGCAGCCACTACTATTAGAGTGGAAGGGTCATGGGCTATGTGAGAATTCATTGCATGTGGAAGTTTGTTCTGTGAAAGGCATAGGTTAATCAAGAACAGTCAACGTAGACTTGTTAAGGGAAGGTTGTGTCTGACGAACTTGATTGAATTCTAAGGAGGTAACAAGGAGGGTAGATAAGCCTGGTGCATTTTACATAGTCTATATGAATTTTAGCAATACATTTGACAAGCTCCCACATAGCAAACCAGCCAGAAAATTAAAAGATCATGGGATCCAAGTGAAACTGACAAGTTGGATCGAAAATTGGCTCAGTGGTAGGAAGCAAAGGGTAATAGATGAGCGTTTTTATGATTAAAAGGCCATTGGGATTCTGCAGGGATCCGGACTGGGTCTCTCGCTGTTTGTGGCAAATGTCAAATGTTCAGGGCTTAAAAGTAGGGGACATGATTAAGAAGTTTGCAGATGATATAAAAATTGGCCGTGTAGTTGATAGTGAAGAAGAAAGCTATAGACTGCAGGAAGATAACAATGGACCACTCCGGTAGGCAAATAATTGGCAAATGGAATTAAATCTGGAGAAGTGTGAGGTAATGCATTTGAGAAGGACAAAAAGGGCAAGGGGTATACAAAAAATAGTAAGACACTGAGGAGTAACATGGAACAGAGAAACCTTGGTGTGCATGTCTATAGATCCCTGAAGGCAGCACAGGTAGATAACATGGTTAAGAAGGCAAACAGAATACTTTCCTTTATTTGTTAAAACATGGAGTACAAGAGCAGGCAAGTTATGCTAGTACTGCATGGGAAGAATGTGATTACACTGGAGAAGTTACAAGGGAGATTTATAAGGATGTTGGCAGGAATGGAGAATTTTAGTTATGAGGGCTGTTCTCTTTGGAACACAGAATCTCAGGGGAGATTTAATTAAGATGTATAAAATTATGAGGGGCCTAGGTAGAGTGGATAGGAAGAACCTATTTCTGATGGAACTGAGGTCCATAACCAAGCAATTAGCAAAAAGATTCAAAGGGAGTTGAGGAGAAGCTGGAAAGTGGGATTATGCTGGTTAACTCTTTTCCATCCAGCACAGACTTGATGGGCCAAATGGTCTCCTTCTGTATAATATATTTTCTATGTTTCTATGTTATTATACTCTGCTCCGCCATTGATGGTCACTCACTAGTGCCCCCTATTTTCTTGTTCGTGTTCAGATGCATAATATCCCATGAGTGGAACACATATCAGAAAATTAAACAGAAAAGATCAGAGGTAATATAACCTGACAGTTGTCAGTCACTTAATTGGATGGAAAATCAAGGCAAGATGTCTTAAAGCTATACGATTCTACACGACTTTCTTTTATCTTCAATCCACCCATGCGGTACTTTACATCCAAATTCTAAATCCTGCCTTTTGCAGGACCACACAAGGCAGAATTTTGCCCTTGGCGTGTGGGATCAGCAGGGGCAGTGGGCTTAAGGCCCGCCCAGCGTGATACGTGAGCAGCAGCGCTCATCGCTCCCTGTCCGGGCGGGAGGAGGAGGGTAAGCAGGCCTAGGGCAAACTTCACGCATGCGTGCGTAAGAGCGTTAATTAATCTCCGAGGCATGGAGCTACATCGGGAGATGAAGAATATATTGAAAAAATTATTAAACAGCAGAAAAATTTAATGAAACATGTCCCCTCTGTCACATGAGCAGGGAGATGTTTTAATTAAAAATTAAAGCTTTTATTTCATTTATATTTGATTTTGGAAACCTCATCCTGCCCGTGGATGAGGTTTCCAAAAAAATGCAAAGGCCACTCAGCCTTTTCACCCGCCCGTCAACCGTTACATTGAACGGGCAGTGAAAAATTAAGGATAATTGATTACTTAATGGCTTTAATAGGCCTTTTAATTGTTGGCCGGGCAGGGTGCCAGCTCCGGCGCATGCCCACCGACCGAGCTATCGTGCGACTGCGCGTTGACATCAGCACTCTCAGCCGACGTCAACATGCGTCATTTCACACTCAGTCAAGTCGGGTGTGTGCCCACCCGCCGAGCTAAAAATTCTGCCCGTAGAATCTACAGCACAAAATCAGATCATTCAGTCCAACTGGTCTATGCTATGTATGTGTTCTGCACCATCCTCCTCCTGCCTTACTCCATTTATTCTAACCCTATCTGGTTATGCTTCTGTTCCTTTCTCCCTTGTGTAATTATACAGCTTCCTTTGTTATTCGCCTCAAGTACGCCTTGCGGTCGTGAGTTCCATGTTTTTAACCATTCTCCGATAAGCAAAGTGATTAATTCCTCATTATTTACCTAACATATTTTACTTTACAAAGAATAAAAATGAATAACGAATGAAAAAAACACTTTGGGTAATTATCTCAAAGTATCTTTAATCGACTGAATGAATTTTCCGCTTTAATGTTGCTGCTTTCATATTGCATGATTCTGCTCAGTGGAGAAGGCAAAGAGAATAATATGCCAATTTGTTGTCAGCCGCAGATCAGTAGGTAGCATTCTATACTGAAGGCTCAGGTCCCATATTCCAGGAGGCAAAGTCTGTGCTGACACTCCATGCAGTGATGGAGGAGTGTGGAACTGTTGGATGAACCAGCTTCTGAATGAAACTTTTGAACCCCCCGCCAGCCACCAGCTTCTGCCCTCTCAGGTGGATGGAAAATATTCCACGACACTATTTCAGAGAAGAACATGGGAGGCCTCTGCAGTATTCTGAATAATGTTTATCCCATGGGCAACATCACCATAACCGATTATCTGGCCATTATCATACTGCTGTTTTTGGGACCATTTTGTGTGCAGATTCAAGAGTATTTAATTGGATGTAAATGGGTGGGGCCATCCTAAGGCCATGCAAGGTAGTGCATAAATGCAAGTCTTCCTTCTCTTATTTAAGCATCCCTTTGCAGACGTAGGGATTTCTATTTTTTTAAAGCATTCATGGTCGTGTAGATTGGTTCCTGGAGCACCAAGCTTTCTTGGTCTGGATTGGAAAGATCCTCCACAGGCTGAAAAATATCACGACAAACATTATGAGACAACGCTTCTCCAGGACTTAGCACCACAGCTACAGGAAAACTTTGGTGTAATTGCTGTACAATTGTGCCTGGAACAGCAAGTCGTGGCAGTATTGCAAAATTATGTTTCTGCCTCAGAACGGCAAGTCTATAATCAGTGGGTGAAATATCCCCCCCAAAATCCCTCACCACTGATCCTACTCAGCATGTGTCTCAACACAATATCAGTATCTGAAAATCAGAGGCAATGTCCCTGATATTTTCTGGTGTGGGTTGTGTGAGTGGTCGGGGGATGGGGGTGAGGTGGGGGTGGGGTGGGGGGGGAGGTTGGGGGGGGGGAGGTGGAAGTGGTGGGTGGTAGGAAAGAGTTTTGGAAGCCTGGGATTCCCCTCATGCTATGAATCCAGTGGGGAAAAGGATTTGAAACCTGGGGCAGGTCCAATCGTAGGGGGGGAGGGAGGAATCCCCAATCCAAGGGGGATCTTTAGATGTGGGGATGGAAGGTCTAGTGATGGGGGTGGGTTCAGACGGCAGGGAAGCAGATAAGCTTAGTGAGCTGGGAGGAAAGCAATCTTGCTCTCCCTGGCCCATAAGCAGTACTGAATGAGGGCGCCTAACATTTTTATGTGGCTGTCCTCACCTCCTTTGAGTTGCTGGGTTTCCTGAGGCCCAGTCTCATTATAATATCCATGTGGGCAATCCCCTTGGAGCAGGTTGGCTGTCTACCCCCTCATCCACGTCTGTTAGACTGGCCAAAATGGGGTTGGGTTTGATATTTCAAAATCTTATTATTTCTTATCTGACCCCAAGCAATCCATTTTTGTGATGACTGACAACTTTCTGATGTTTGCTGGAACAACTGATTATTGTGCTTGGGGAACAATAAATCAATGTTAAACAAAATTCAAAAGCAGATTTGGGTATATGTACAATGGACATTGTATCATGCATATGATGTTTATGAACTACAAGCAATCAAAGTGACTCATTCCAGTAACAAGCACACAGTACAAAACAACAGAGCATAGCAACAGGAGAGGGCCATTCAGCCCTTTGTTCTTGTGCTACCATTCTATGACATCTTGCTGATCTGTACCTCAATTCTATTTATCCAACAAAACTATCAATCTCAGTCTTGAACATTTCATTTGGACCAGCAACCACAGGCTAATGTGGAAGCAAGTTCCAAATTTCCAATGCCTTTTGCATGTTGAGCATATTTCCTGATTTCATCCAAACTGACCTTAGCCTTACATACGAGCTTACAAATTAGGAGCAGGATTAGGCCATTCAGCCCCTCGAGCCTCCTACGCCATTCCACAAGATCATGCCTGATTTGATTTGCCTACCTATCTCCTTTTCTGATGCCCACATCAGAGGAAATAATTTATCTGCATCTATTGAATCTCTTTATGCAGCCTGACCTCAATAATCTAACTCTTAAAGCCCTGGAATCATTTTGGAGATTCAGCTCTGTGTCCTCTTCAAGGCTAATAAATCTCTCCTGAAATTCAGCGCTCAAACCTCAAGCACCAGATGGAGGTCTGACTAAGGCTCTGCACAACTGAGACATCCCTTCCTCACTTTTGAAATTTGGCCCCCTTGAGAACAAAGACCAACATTCTATTAGTTTTTCTGATTACTTACTCAGTCCTAACTGTTATACATTAGATTTTTTTTTGTACTTTTGCACAAGCTTTGATGATTTGTGCACATGGAAACTTAAATTCCTTTGCTCCTCCACAGATTCCAGTCTGTCAGCATTAAGAAAGCATTCTGATTTGTTTTTCTTAGATTTGAAGTGGATGGCCTCACAATTTCCACATTGAACTCCATTTGTGTGCTTGAACACTTTTCCCATTTAGTTGTCTGTCTACATCTCTTTATATCTTTTTGTACCCCTCAAAATACTTTACTGTGCCTCAACCTTAAATACTATCTACAAAACTGCACCTTGAGAAACATTAATCGTCAGTCCTTGTGACATCATAGGATGACTAAAGGGTAATAAAAAATGTTATTTTCCATTGTAGGGGATGACCTTATTCTGAGGTTAGTAATCATCACTTACTGCAGCATTTTTGGGGGAACTCTACTCAACATCCAACTTATTCTGTAACTAAGCTTGGACTGTTTGACAGGACAGTGCACTGTATACAGCCTATGTTGTACTTGACCTATGAGTGTTTGAAGGGAAAGCGTTGAGGAACCTTTACTCTGTCTAACCCAAGCTGTACCTGCCATATGGGTGTTTGACAGGACATTGTGGAAGAAGTTTTATTCGATGTTTAATCCATGCTAAACCACACATGGGCATTCTTGAATAGGCAGGGTGGAGTAGGTTTTACTCTTTATCTAACCCATGCTATACCTTAGATGACTTGATGGGAGAGGATAAAAGTGAGTATTGTTTTCTATTTGTCCTGTGCTAATCCTGACCTGCAAGTGTTCTGTGGAGAATAGTAAAGGAAATTTCCTCTATATCCCACCCATGCTATTCTTGACATCAGGGGCCTTGGTGCAACTCTTGCAATATCCAACACTGATACTCCTCACCTTGACAAACAATGCATTAACATAATAGCAATACATTGATTTTCCCTTGTTTTTCACTTACTTCGTTTTCACTTGGTCCAGAACATGTCCATGCTTCTTTAAATCCAATGGTCGCAACTGTGCTTGATATTGACAGTTCCATCAATGCAAAAATGAGAAGAATAATCCTCAGGCTGAATTGAGATTCCTGGGAATAAATGGTAAGCACTTGTCTATACAGTGGAGGGTCAAAGCTGAAACTTTAGAAATGAACAGCATTCCTTTTAAAAAAGGACAAGTGAATCTCAACTAGAGATTCAAGATTACATCACACTACTTCCTTCTTATTCATCAGCAGTAAGGCACTTACAGCCAGGTGAGCTGCCTTCTTAACAGCTGAGTAACTTGCTAGTGGATTTCAGAGTCAACCACATGGCTGTGGGTCTAGAGCCATGTACAGGTTAGATTTCCTTCCCTACAGGATATCAGTGAACAGATGGGCTTTTACAACAACTCAGTGGTTTCACAGTCATCATTACTGATACTCTTTTTAATTCTAGATTTTATTAAGTTAACTGAATTGAAATCCCCCAATTGTCATGGTGGGATTTGATCGCACATCATTAAATCAATTGTCTAGGCCTTTGGGTTCCTAGTCCAGTCACCTCTCCAACTGGAATGCAGATAAAGATGAATATGGTAAAACTGAAGAAAAGTTCATGAAACAATGCCACATTGTGTTAAAATTCGCTTTAAATGATGTAGATGTAACTACAATCTGAATAAACTAAAAGACTCATGGATCTGAGGCCCTGGGAGTGGCTAAGGTAGATTTCCAACTTGCAAGGTGAGTATAAAATAAACACCCTTGCCCATTGTAGAAACCACCTACTTTAAGTTCGTCTGAAATCTGTCCAAAGGATCAGTTTTACATCTGGAGAGCAATCTGAAAATTAGTCCTAATGTCTTCGAGTAGGGGAAGGTGTGATGAACCTTATCTAGTTTTCAGCCATGTGTTTGTCAGTGGAGGCATACAGCACTTAGTGGTACTGTCACTGGACTAGTATTCCAGAGATCTAGGATCTCTGGTTCAAATCTCATCATAGCAGGTGGTAAATTGAATTTAATAATAAAAAAAATCTGGAATTAAAGGTCTCATGATGACCATAAAACCATTGTTGTTTGTCTTAAGACCCATCTGGTTCACTAATCTCCTTTAGGAAGGGAAATCTGCCATTCTGGTCTGGCCTACATGTGACTCCAGACCACAGCAATGTAGTTGACTCATAAAAATGCCCTCTGATCAAGGGCAAATAAACGTGAATAACCCTGGTCTTGCTGCTGATCATTGCAGTCAAGTACTGACTGAAGGACCTTTTTCTGAAAGCTAACATGCAGCTGTAGCAGGCAATTAGGAGGGTTAATGGAATGTTAGCCTTTATCGCAAGAGGATTTGACTAGAGGAATAGTGAAGTCTTGCTTCAATTGTATAGAAGCTTGGTTAGGCTGCACCTGGAGTTTTGGTACCCTTACCTCACAAAGGATATTATTGCCATAGCGGGGGTGCAATGAAGGTTCACCAGACTTGTTCCGGGGAGGCGGGACTGTCTTATGAAGAGAGATTAGGGAAACTGGGCCTGTAATTCTCTTGAGTTTTGAAGAATGAGAGGTGATCTCATTGAAACTGACAAGATACTTAAAGGAACAGCCAAGGATAGATGCAGATAAGGTGTTTCCCCTGGTTGGAGCGTCAAGAACCAGAGGACACAATTTCAAAATAAGGGGAAGCCACTGAGGACTGAGATGAGGAGAGATTTCTTTACTCAGAGGGTTGTGAATATTTGGGATTCTCTATCCCAGAGGGCTGTGGAAGCTCAGTCATTGAGTGTGTTTAAGGCAGAGATTGATAGATTTCTGATTAACAATAGTGTAAAGGGTTATGGGGATAGTGTGGGTAAAAGGCATTGAATTGGATGATTAACCATGATCGTATTGAATGGTGGAGGGGCTCAATAGTCTGAATGACCTATTCCTGCTCCTATGTTCCTAAACAAACAAATGTTTTAGATTAGCATTTATCCATCAATGTAACAGCCATGTTAAAAACAGTACTTTGCAAATGTCTAGGTCCACCAAATCCGAACAGGACAAAGTAGAGTAAAAGTGTAAACCAGCCTGTGTAACCCAAAAATCCAGGTCCAGTTAGGTAGCACTTGGGGGTGTTAATCAAGCACCCAAGAGTGGGATATTTGATCAATTCAAAGGATATTGCACTCCTCATGCCTACTTACAATTATTATCTAAATATCATTATATTTTATAGGAATTCTGGTGTGTACTTACAGAAAGGGCAAGTTCCTTAGATTTAGAAGTTTCATTCTTAAGAGCCAGGAAGGGTACCCACCTCCGCAGGTCAATGGAAAACAACAGGAAGGCAGTAAGAGCCACACTAGCACACAATATATTCATAACCACTGATGTCCTGAGCTATTAACAAGGTTAAAAGAGCAAGATTATCATTATACATTGAAATCATTATGAAATAGTACTGCCCATTATCTTACACAAAGTTCTAATATGGCACTACAGAGCCAATGGCCTAGAATTTGGCGTTGTAATGATGGTCAGCACTCACCATCGTTAAGGTGTAAAATTAACGGAAACTCTGGCATCAGCACATATACAGCTAAATGCAGAGGTCCAGAAATTGCGTCAGTGATGTCCTACCCCTTTATAGGGTACCCTGCTGCAGCTTTTTCAGATGCAATCAACATAGCATTTCTGATTTGATGTGAACTATTTTTTTGCTGGAAAAATAGCTAAAATATTAAATGTTGTTCAGATAGGAGTAATTGAGTTTTTAGCAGCATACTAATTCATAATTATTGATGAACAACCTCTCTGGTCCTGTAAACTAATTTTACAAGTGTGGCATGTCATTCCCTCAAAAAACATTTAAAAATTTGATTTTTAAAATAACAAAACTTCATTTTTGTTTTGTTCTTAAAATCTTTGTTTATCATATCTCAGCTTCCTCCTTAATCCAATATCCGAATCTTTATTCCAGTTTCTGTAAAATGATTAAAATACACGTTATATTCCATTCTTTTACTTTTTGCTTTGCTGCCTGTGAAAATTCTTCAGTCTAATTGCTGATCAGCCTGTCTGTTGTGTGCCTTGTTGCTGGAAATCACAGATATCCTATAAATGCTGCGAAATTCAAAGTGACATGGAAATAGAGGAAATCTATGTACTAGAGCCCACTAAATCTTTTTTGAGGAGCTTGTTTTTGTTTTTATTTCCAGGTCAGCAAGTGTCTGTCCCTTCACTGCTGGCTGCAGGTCAGTATATTAAAATCCAGGTCAATATATTACTGGTGTGTCAAATCTCTATACAGCCCAACTACTCCTGAAGCTGTTAATAGAATACACCCCCGTAACCCAAATGTCAATTTCACTCATTGAATAGCACGCAAGCCAGCTCGAGGAATCAAGCTCACAACCTCTTCTAACATTATATTACAGTCGCAAGGGAATGCTACACTGACTGAGGTGCCATTCTTTAAATGAGCCTATAGGTCAAGCAGAGGTTTTAATTGTAGCATCCTGTGTGCAACCCATATTGGACAGCTGGAAAGAGTAGTGCTATTACTAATGACCAAGCCTGTTGCAAATCATAATGGAAGCTATGGCTCTGTAGCTAGGATTAAATATACATTGCAATTCAACATGACAAAGCCTCTATTTAATTTTTGAACATGTTTGTTAATTAAGTCAGCGCAGAGTAGTGCAAGGTGTAACCCAACCCCAGTTAGAGGTAATTATGTACACAAGGGGGAAGAGACACCATGATCCAGATTTTGTACAGGCAATAATGGTGAAACTTCCAGCATTCGTCACCTACCTGTTAAAACAATAGAAATGGCAATAGTGAGAATTTGGGATGATTTCCCTCTAACAATTAGTTTTTGTTTGTTCTTTATTCTTTCATTGAATATAGGCATCATCAGCATGGCCCTTTGATGTCCATCGTAATTGTCTTTGAACTAAGTGGTTTGCTAGGCCATTTCAGAGGGCAGTTAAGAGTTAACTAAAACAAAAACAGAATTACCTGGAAAAACTCAGCAGGTCTGGCAGCATCGGCGGAGAAGAAAAGAGTTGACGTTTCGAGTCCTCATGACCCTTCAATAGAACTAGGTGAATCACCTAGGTGGATTCACCTAGTTCTGTTGAAGGGTCATGAGGACTCGAAACGTCAACTCTTTTCTTCTCCGCCGATGCTGCCAGACCTGCTGAGTTTTTCCAGGTAATTCTGTTTTTGTTTTGGATTTCCAGCATCCGCAGTTTTTTGTTTTTATTTAAGAGTTAACTACATTGCTCTGGATCTGGAGAGGTTCTGACCAAAAAATGTTAGGGCTGGTAGTTAAAGGCATTAAGAACTTCCACTAATTTTTGCAAATTCTTAACTGAGGGCACTGGCACCAGAACCAAATTTCCAAACGGCTGTTGGACATAGGTATATTTTTCATCTCTCCTCAAATTTAATTTATCAGACTTATTAAATGTTCAACTGGATTTAACAAGATTTCTTTGACTTTTAAAATGTTTTAATGTATATGAAACTTGAGCATGATTTGTCAGGCTTAATTAATGCTTAATGTCTACCTTATTTTAAAATGATTTATCTGACTTTTAAAGCATATCATAAATTTATGATTCATTAAAATGATTTGACCAAATTAATCTGACTTTATCATTTGTTTCACTGACGTTTTGACATGATGGACACTGCAGAAGCTCGGCTCTGACAGACGCTGCACTGCATGACCTGTCCTTCCCACCCACAGTACAGAAGACTGAGAGCCAAGCTGTGAGGCAACCTCCCCCCACCACCCCCTGCACCTACCGCACTGCCCCTCCTCCCCACCCCCCACACACCCCCCCCCCCCACCCCCCCCACCCCCACCCCCCCACCTCCCAATACCTTCTTGGAGGTGAAATTTTCACCCTCACATTAGGTAAGCTCATGGCTTAGTTTGAGGCTTAGTTTGAGGTCAGTGGCAAAGACAGCAAAATCCGGATCGTTAACATTTTATACCTGTCCCTTCAACAGAATTGAAATAAAAATGGGAGCTGAACAGCTTTCAAAGATAAAAATAAAAATAAAAAAACAGACCAAAACAAGCACACACGAGTATGGGAGTGCAGAATGAGTTATAAAGTGCTTAGAAGGAAAAGGTATGGTTAAATAATTGCAGTGTTTTCACTTTTTTATTATTTTATGGGATGTGGGCATCGCTGGCTAGGCCAGCATTTGTTGCCTATCCCGAGTTGCCCTTGAGAAGGTGGTGATGAGCTGCCTTCTTGAACCGCTGCAGTCCCTGTGGTACAGATACACTCACAGTGCTGTTAGGGAGGGGTCCCAAGTCTCTGACCTGCTCTTGTGGCCACAGTATTTATATCGCTGGCAAAAGCACAAAATAGGCAGGGGTGAACCTGCAGCCTGTATTTCATGTGCACAAGTACTTTTAGATTGAAGTTAACAGAAAGAAAAGTGAAAAAAATCGCAATCATTCACTTCTCATTTTCATCATAGACCAATTTCATCTCTAGAGAAGGTGTAAACAGGTAAATCAGAGGGGCATGGGGCATGGGGGGGAGGGTAAGACAGGTCTGACATCAAAACTGGTGTAACTGGCAAAACACAAGAGGATCCACCAGTCTAATGCAACCCCAATTAGTATATTGTTTCAACAAAGTGACTTTACCCCAAGTATCAACCCTACCTCCTATCCTGCCAAGAAATACCAACGCAGCCATCTCATGTCACCAGCTGCTCCTGCTGTGGGAGCTATAGATATCATCTGATGTTATTAATGTTAATGTTATGGCCAGAGAACTGCAAAATATTTGATACAAGAGTAGGGCTAGATTAGGTTCTAGCTATGACTCAGTGGGTAGCACAACTTATCCCTGGACCAGGAGGTTATGGTTCTTGGCCTCATCCAAGATTTCAGCATGTACCCAGCTTGTCGTTTCAGTCTGGCACTGCCCCTTGGGAGTCTGATGGGATTGGTCGGAGTGTTGGTTTCATACCCTGCCCCACTTTTATTCTCCTTTGATGTCAGTAAGGAGTAATATTGAGCGAGGTGGAACACTAACATTACAATTTCCCATCTGGTGAATTGGGTTAAAATTCCGCCTGCCCCCCACTCCCCCCTTGGCCCCACCCCCAAAACCCCAAGAGTTTGAAACCCCTTCAGGTGGGGAGATACTTACAATACAAAGGTTCAGTATTCTTTCTGCAATAATTAATGTGATTCCTGAAATTACGAACTGGAGAATACCAGAAAAGGAATTAGAATATAAATATATAATTATCCAAACTACATGATAAGAAATACAGTACAATTTTTTTAAAGTTTATACACAGCAGTGCCTTGTTTGAGGTACCTTTGAATAAATAAAATTCTCCATAAAACAAGCTAGAAATGACTGGGGTGGTATCAATGAATACTTAACTGCTTCCTCTAACATTTGCCTGATCCCTATTTTTGATGAATCTATTATTAAGGAAAAAGCATCAGGACATTTAGAGATCAAAACAAAAAAACTGCGGATGCTGGAAATCCAAAACAAAAACAGAATTACCTGGAAAAACTCAGCAGGTCTGGCAGCATCGGCGGAGAAGAAAAGAGTTGACGTTTCGAGTCCTCATGACCCTTCAACAGAACTTGCCAAGTTCTGTCGAAGGGTCATGAGGACTCGAAACGTCAACTCTTTTCTTCTCCGCCGATGCTGCCAGACCTGCTGAGTTTTTCCAGGACATTTAGAGAATCATATTACAATCAAGCGGAGTCAACATGAAAAGGAAATAAAAACAAAAAAATTGCGGATGCTGGAAATCCAAAACAAAAACAGAATTACCTGGAAAAACTCAGCAGGTCTGGCAGCATCGGCGGAGAAGAAAAGAGTTGACGTTTCGAGTTCTGTTGAAGGGTCATGAGGACTCGAAACGTCAACTCTTTTCTTCTCCGCCGATGCTGCCAGACCTGCTGAGTTTTTCCATGAAAAGGAAATCATGTTTCAAAATTCATTGGTTTCAAAATTCATTGGAGTTCTCCGAGGATGTAACAAACAGGGTGAATGAAGAGGAACCAGTAGATGTAGTATACTAGACAAGATAAGAGCTCATGGATTTGGTGATATGTTAGCATAGGTAGAGGATTGGCTAACTAACAGAAACAGAGAGTTGGGATAATTGGCTCATTTTCAGGTTGACAAGCTGCAGCTAGTGGGGTGCCACTGGGAATAGTCCCGGGTCTTCAGATATTTGCTTGGGGATCTTGCCCACTGTCTGGAGAGCTGGCGAGAGCTCCGCATCACCTCTTTTAGGAATAACTGTCGAATTAAGTGTCACTCAGGCACTTAATTGAACAGTGTCGGGCCTTCCCAAGGATCAAGGATCTCAGGGGGCAAAAGTCACAATCACTGAGAGCTCCTGGCCAATTAGCATCTGTCAGCTCTGTTGAATGGCTGTGTCACCTGGGAGGTGTGCCAGTACAACACCCACCTGACACCTAGTGCCACTGCCTGATCACAGGCCACAGGTGAGTGATAGCGTGAGGGGGTAGCATAGGATGGGTGTCATTGGAGGACAGGATGTGAGGGGGGTAAGCAGCAAGGGCTGAGGGCTGGCTCTCAGCAGGCAGCTCCTTCCACTTCCCAATGCCGGGTCACTTGATCAGTGCGGTTGAATGAGGCACCCCACAGACCCCCAACCTCCTGGGTGCCCGCAAGCAACACCGCGTGGGTTTGCTTGGCATGCTTCACACATGGCGAGTCTCCTGCCCACAAGTCAGCTAATACCAGTGGTGGCAGGATAAGGCCCTTAAAGGGGCATTACTGGTCCACTTAAGGACCTTAATTAGCAGCAGGGCAGGAAGACCATCCATGAGCTTTCCTGTGGCGGCCATAAACAGGGGGTGAAAGAGGGAAGTTGGCAGGGTCCCCACCCACCACTCTCCAGTCTGACTAAGTGTCCCCTGCCACCAAACTTGCCAAATACTGCCCAAAGAACTGCACAGGGATAATGATTGGTGAAGTGAGTGGGCAAACAATTGGCAGGTGGAATATAATGCAGGAAAATGTTAGCAAAATATTAGTTAAATGGAGAGAGACTGCAGAATGCTGTGGTACAGAGGAATATGGTGTCCTCATACATGAAACACAGAAAGTTAGCATGCAAGTACAGCAAATAATTAGGAAGACAAATGGAATTTTGGCATTTATTGCAAAGGGGATGAAGTATAAAATTAGGGAAGTCTAGCTACAACTCTGCAGAGCATTGGTGGGAAGAGATCTTGAGTGTCACAATACTCGCTAAGGAGTTTTAGTCTCCTCATTAAAGGATGGATCTACTTGCATTGGAGGCAGTTCAGGGAAGGTTCAGTAGGTTGATTCCTGGGTTGAAACAGTTGTTTGACAAAGAAATGTTGAGCATGTTGGGTCTGTATCTATTGGAGTTTAGGAGAATGCGAGGTGATCTTATTGAACAAAATACATTTTATGATTGCTGCATAGGATCAATGTTAAGGGGATAGTTCCCTTTTTGGGGAGCTAAAACCAGGGGTCATAAATTCAGAATAATGGGTCGCCCATTTAAGACAGAGATAATGAGGAATTTCAATTGTGAATCTTTATAATTCTCTACCCCAGAGAGCAGTGGAAACTGAGTCATTGGGTGGAATTTTCTGTGCCCACTGGCATCGGGTGTGTTTAGCAGTGTGAGCAGACAATATGGATAGAAGGCCAAAAATCAGTTTCACGACATTGCAAAACCAGTTTGCAATCACCCTGTCCATCAATAGCGGGCCACATTTCCCACCGTCAGACATCAGGAACCTCATTGCAATACATCTGCATATCATTCTAAATCCAGCTCGCCAGAATCATTCCCAGCCCCCACTGGATCATCCTAGTGATTGCACTCCGACATCTTTCACAAATGAACATAAGCGACGTGCATCTGGCGAGCTGAACTTCACTCGGGGCTTTGAGGTTTGTTTACCTACCTTACTTCAGGCAGCACTCGTGGTCATCAGCGCCAGGCTTCACAGGCAACACCACATCACTTTTAATGGGGATCACAGGCAGGTCTCTACTCACGAGACCAGCCATAAGGTGGGGGGTGGCTTTTCAACAGCTGCAGGGCTAGGGCTTGCTTGGGGAAGGGGGAGAAGTGGCCTCAGGCAAGGGAAGAGGCTACAGGGTGAAGGCATTACAGGGGAAGAGGAGTATCCCAGGGTGGGAGCACATGTTGATCTGCGCAAGTGCTCTCAAGTGGGAGAGGACTGAGGAGGCAGTCTCCAGAGGAGATGAGGCCAGATGGAGATGTGAGGGTGTGTGTGTGAGAGTGACTGGTGATGTCCCTTGACCTGGCAGTGAGTGAGATGCCAATGAATGTGTGCTGGGCTTGTGAGTGTGTGAGTTTAGAGTGATGAGATGGTTGTCTTACCCTGGTGGCACAGGTGAGATCATTCATCCTCTTACTACACAGGATGGTGAATCTCTTCTGTGCAGCATTGGCACTGACCACCACTGCCACCGCCTCCCAAGCTGGACTGGTGACACTGATGGGCCTCCTGTGGCCAGAATGGGAGTAGAGGACGTCACAGCAGACTCCAACAGTGTCCAGAAGGTGTCCCAGGGATGTGTCACTGAATCGGGGGCCTGCACTCTTCTTGACATTTGGAGCCATGTCTTCACTGGTGCCCCCTGGACTGGAAGCACTGAGAGGTGTACGCACAGCTGCACTTTAAATATGGCGCCCAGCATGAGGAAACGGTGAGGTGACAGCATAGCGGGCAAATGAGAGCCCCCTCGCCAGCTAAATGGCGTGCTTCCCAGGAATGCATGATTAATGAGGCAGGATTGGAATGGTACAGCATGAAAACCCACCACTGCGGCCAGCAGGAAAAAAGCTCTTTTTCTTGCCTGTTACCCCACTTAGTGCAAACCTGGGACACTCCACCATTGAATATATTCAATGCTGCAATAAACAGGTTTTTGAATTATACAGGGGTCAAGGGTTATGGAGAACAGTGGGGAAAATGGAGCTTAAGCTAAGATCAGAGCAGCCATGATCTTATTGAATGGCGGGGCAGTCTCGAGAGGCTGTATGATCTACTCCTGCTCCTGTTTCTTATCTTAAGCTGAAATCTTATTCATTTCAAATGCGTTGACTCCTATGGTGTAACTAGAGTTGCCAACTCTGGTTGGATGTATTCCTGGAGAAGCCGCTGCATGATCTTCCACCTCCAACTGCTCAGCGCTCCCAACCACCAACCCACCCCCACCCTCACTCCGCCAACTCCTGTCAGTGACGCATCCATCCTTACAACACACTGACTTTCCACCCCATTGGAAAACAAATAGACATTGTCAGTGATCCAGCCTTTCTTCTCCACCTCTAATATTTTTAGCATGAGTAGAAAGAATATAGCACTTTTCATCACCACCAGACATCTCAATGTGTTTAACAACTAATGAAGTATTTTATGAAGTGTACAGTGAGCCCTCACTTAAAGTTGTGGCTGCATTTCTGAAAATTGCAACTTTAAATGAAATTACTTTAAGTGAATCATAGGCTCCCATAGGAATCAATGTTGAAGCCGGAGTTAGGTTCCTTTGGACATACCTCACCAGGAAAAACCAATGTACAAGGTGAAATACTCTAACCACACATGCGCAGGGCTGTGCATTCCTGGCTGAAATAACTTTCAAAATAAAATACATCACTAAATATAAAAGAAATACAATATACAATTAAATGTAAAATGCTTAAAAGAATTACGATACACTCACCTACAGCACAGTACTTTAAGATTGACTAGGCCCCATCTAGTGGTAGAAGTCAGTCAGTGTGATAGCAGCTAAAGTCCTGCACTACCTCTGCAGGACTTCAGTGCAAGTTCAGAACAGAAGCCAGCAGTGGAGCCTGGAGCCAAGGATGGAGCAGCAAGAACAGACTCCGGGGACTAAGGTAAGAACAGAGGCAATACCAGGGACCAAGGCCGTCAGAGGGGAAGAGGGACTATCGTGAGAGAGGAAGCGCTGCAGGAAAGGTCATGTCAGCAGGCAAGTTACAGAAGTCTGTGGCAAACGAGGTTAAACTAAAACTGGCAAAATTAAATGGATATGTTGACACTGCTTTATTAATGACATTAAAGTGAAACAACATTAAGTAAGTCAGTGTAAATTGGGGACTTAGTATAGTCACTGCTGTAATGTTGGAAACGAGGCAGCTAGTTTGTGCTCAGTAAACTCCCACAAACAACAACATGGTAATGACCAGATAATTTGTTTTTTTTGTGATGTTGGGGTAAATATTGGCCAGGACATCAGGGATAATTCCTCATTTCTTCTTCAAAATAGTGGCGTGGGATCTTTTACATCTATCCAAGAAGGTAGATGTGGCCTCAGTTTAATGTTCCATCTGAAGGATGGTGCCTCTTTCAACTTTTGTGCATGAGCCCTGGAGTGGGACTTGAACCTAAGCCTTGTGATTCAGAGGCTAGTGTCCTAACATCTGAGCCTCAGTTGACACCTAAAATTCAAAAATAGCCACATACATACAGTATTGTCAGCCAATGATATGCACTCCAGACAAGTTGTTCAAGCCGAGGCTGCCGGAGTGGAACAGGCCCTCTAAGGGGAGAAGAGGAGTTCTGACCCTTTGATCAGTTATGTCATCTTGTGCTGCTGACACTTACCAATCCTCCGCCCCACCAGGGTGTTGCTAGATCTGCGGTGAGCGATTGCGGACTCAGCTTTAATGGAATCCCGAATGCGATAAAAACCAATCCCAACATAACCTGAGCTACCTGGAAGAGAGAAAGCGAGATGACATGAGAACAAAAAAAAAATCACATTGGAAGATTCTACCAACATAGTGGAGGGAAAGGGGAAAGAGAGTGAGAGCAGCATGCATGTAAAATACTTATCAATACTTTTGCTTAGCAAAGCGGGCAATTTCCCCAAATGTGCTAATGATTTTGCTACAATTAACAGAGGCAGTCAGTTAACAGGATGTGGAGCAGAAGATCAAGCATTCCATTGGGCAGTGGCAAACATTTCATCTCGGGGGTGGGGGGGGTGGAAAATGGGTCATAACAGATCAGCCTTCTGTTACATGCAGTGCCTGATACTTAGTTTCATTGACTGCCATAACCTGGGATGAATTTATTCCCCAAGATTCTTTAGCAGTAGATCATACAGCACAGGAGGAGGCTATTAAGCCTAGCGTGCAGATACCAGTTCTATGAAAGAGTTATTCAATAAGTCCCACCCTCTCAACCTTTCCCCAGAGCCCTGTAATCTCTTTTCCAGTAACAGAAATTTATAAATCTTACACCTAGGGCTATTCGCTGTCCTTTTGGTTGGGTTCGTTTGGGTGGTCCCCTGCATTTTGGATGGGAGTGGGGTGTCTCCACTCCTACTGGAAGATCCTGCTCACTCAGTTTGAGGTTGACAGGATTAGGTAGCAGTTTTCCACTATTACTGGTTCGAGTATCCATTGCCTTGGTGAAGACTGAAAAATCTGTCAGAAAAAAAGCAAAGAGCTCAATTAATCCAATTTATCTCCATGTCATGATACAAAAACACTATCATTATTTCTGAATTTTTCCCATAAGCACAAGTTAATTTACTTGTAATACCATGAAAATATTAAATGCACCGAAAGAATATTGACAATCATTCTGATCTTGTTTGACTCCAATATTCTTCCCTTCACTCTGAGCTCATGCTTGGATCTGATGACCAACAAGCTCACCTCTCCACCCCCACCTCTCCACCCCCACCCCCACCCAA
Organism: Carcharodon carcharias; assembly: GCF_017639515.1. Taxonomy (NCBI): domain Eukaryota; kingdom Metazoa; phylum Chordata; class Chondrichthyes; order Lamniformes; family Lamnidae; genus Carcharodon; species Carcharodon carcharias. Next base: position 12,510,783 of record NC_054468.1, on the reverse strand, counting down.
ACCCCCACCCCCACCCCTCACCTCCACCGCAACCTCTCCACCCCCACCCCCAAACCACCTCTCCACACCCACCCCTCATCTCCACCCACCCCACCTCTCCACCCCCACCCCCACCCCCACCCCCACTCCCACCCCCACACCTACCCTCACCTCTCCACTCCCACCCCCACCCCACCTCTCCACCCCCACCCCTCACCTCCACCGCCACCTCACCACCTCCACCCCCACCCTACCCCCACCTCTCCACCCCCACTCCCACGCCCACCCCCACCTTTCCAGCCCCACCCCCACCCCCACCCCCACCCCCATCTCTCCACACCCACCCTCACTCCCACCCCACCTCTCCACCCCAACCCCACCCCCACCTCCACCTCTCCACCCCCACCCCACCTGTACACCCTCATCCCACCCCCACCTCTCCACCCTCACCCCCACCTATCCACCCTCACTTCTCCACTCCCACCCCCACTTCCACCTCTCCACCCCCATCCCCACCTCCAACCCCACCTCCACCTATCCACCCCCACCCCAACACCCACCTCTCTATCCCCACCCCCACCCCCACCTCCACCTCTCCACCCTGACCCCCACCCCCTCCCCCACCTCTCCACCCCCACCCCCACCCCCTTCTCCACCCCATCCCCACGCCCATCTCCACCTCTCCACCCTGAACCCCACCCCCTCCCCCACCTCTCCACCCCCACCCCCACCCCCTCCCCCACCTCTCCACCCCCACCCCCACCCCCTCCCCCACCTCTCTACCCCCACCCCCACCCCCTTCTCCACCCCATCCCCACGCCCATCTCCACCTCTCCACCCTGACCCCCACCCCCTCCCCCACCTCTCCACCCCCACCCCCACCCCCTCCCCCACCTCTCCACCCCTCCCCCACCCACAGCATCTCTCTATCCCTCCCTCTCCCCCACCCACCTCACCTCTCCACTCCTCCTCCCCCACCCATCTACACTCTCCAACCTCCCCTCCCCCACCCACCTACCCTCTCCACCCACCCTTCCCCCACCCACCTACCCTTTCAACCCCTCCATCCACCTCATCCAAAGGCTATTTTTATGTACAAAACTAAGCCAGCAGATAGTTTTATAATGGTTTACATCAGAGGCAGAGTGGACACAACTCTTGGCCACTGCCCATGAAGTTGCACTTTGCAGCAATCACTAAACAATCACTCAGGAAGTCGAAAACACACTGTCTAACATTAGTAACAAACACGAACTGGAGCAAAATGCATAGAGTGTGAAATGCTTTAGGTGTCTGGTATGTTTTGTGTGAGATTGTTTCCATATGTAATGTGATGTATAATGCATTTGGTGTGTTCTGCATTTAGTATGAGGTTCCTAGAATCATACAATGATATAACACAAAGGGAGGCCGTTCAACCCATCAAATAGCTGGATCTTTGAAAAGGGCTACCCAATTAATCCCACTCCCCTAATCTTCCCCCATGGACCTGAAATTTTTTCCTTTTCAACTACTTATTCAATTCCACTTTTAAAGTTATTATGGAATCTGCTTCCACCACGCTTTCGGCAGTGCATGCCTGATCGGGTCAGCTCACCATGTAAAACAAATTGTTCACATGTCACCTGTGGTGCTTTCGCCAATTACTTTAAATCTGCGCTTTTTGGTTATTGACCCTCCTGTCGCTTGAAACAATTTCTCTTTCTTTACCCTTCATTTGTTAATCCGGTCTAGCTTGAGATATTGCAAAAATATTCTGGTGAGACACACATGGATCAAATCCTGATCACAAGGAACGGTACCCTATTGACTCCTGGATCTAGGGCAGTGTGAATCAATTCCTTTTAAAGTGAGACACAGAGGTGGAACTTTCAACTATGGTGCTGGCGTGAAACAAGCACACTCAGGTTGATATACTCATTCTGCTGCAAGGAAATTCAGATGATGTGTACAACAGGTTTTACACCATTTTTAAGTGAATATTCCAGCAATCTTAACATAACTCATTACTAAACCCTATCCAGTGAAAAACTGCCCCAAAAATCCAGCAATACAACCATTGAGTTTTTAACCAACAATGTAAGCAGAATTATCAACATACAGCATGAATCTTTCTGCCATTTTTTAGAACAAAATCAGAAATTGGTGTCTAAAGATTTCCTTTGTTGACATCTCTGATGAAATTGTTACAACCAGGATGGGAGGAGTGCATAGTTTCTCTCGCCCAAGTACTCCAGAGGTTGCACCATAAGTTTAAATGTTTTATTCCCTCACCAAAATAGCCAATTGTTTACTGTTTCCATTGTTAGAACCAGAGTAAAAGAGATTTTAACTAGGTTTCTTTCAATAAACTCAGAATGATTGGTTTATCATGAAACAAAACATATTTTCAAAAGCCGCTAGCAAAAACTGGTTAACATACAATTTGTAATCCGCAAGTATAACTACACACCCCTATAAATCCCAACATGCATACACACAAAGAACAAAACAAATAGGGTCTCTGCGGAGGTTGGCATTTAAGGGGAAAAACACCTTTTGCCAATGGGGAAACTTTATGAAAAAGGATAAAGTTTGAAGGGTTTGGACACTGCTAATCAGCTATTCTGCATGCAAAAATGGATTGCTGGTCACAGTAGTTACCTGGAATAAAAACAAAAAACTGCGGATCCTGGAAATCCAAAACAAAAACAGAAATACCTGGAAAAACTCAGCAGGTCTGACAGCATTGGTGGAGAAGAACAAAGTTGACGTTTCAAGTCCTCATGACCCTTCAACAGAACTAAGTAAAAGTAGGAGAGGGGTGAAATTTAAGCTGGTTTAAGATGGGGGGTGAGGGGAACAGTGGGGGGGGGGTGGTTGTAGGGACAAGCAAGCAGTGATAGGAGCAGATAACGAAAAGATGTCACAGACAACAGAACAAAGAGGTGTTGAAGGTGGTGATATTATCTAAAAGAATGTGCTAATTAAGAATGGATAGCAGGACACACAAGGTACAGATAGCTCTAGTGGGGCTGGGGTGAAATAAGACTAAAAGAGCATAAAAGGTATAGATTTAAAGATAATGCAAATAGGTGGGAAAAGAAAAATCTATATAAATTATTGGAAAAAACAAAAGGGAGGGGGAAGAAAGAGAAAGGGTGGGGATGGAGGAGGGAATTCAAGATCTCCACCACCAACCCTACCCCCAACCTTAAACCAGCTTATATTTCACCCCTCTCCTATTTTTACTTAGTTCTGTTGAAGGGTCATGAGGACTCGAAACGTTAACTTTGTTCTTCTCCACCGATGCTGCCAGACCTGCTGAGTTTTTCCAGGTATTTCTGTTTTTGTTGTAGTTACCTGGAAGTTCATTCCAAAGGATCTTCAGTATGGAGGAGAATAGAGCAGCATCAATGTCCTTGGGATCTCTCATCTCTGCTTCTCAAGTTTCCAAACATAGATGAATTATACTGATTCGAAGATTTCTAACTGGATACTGATAATTACACTGGATAAAGCAAGCTGGGAAACCTCCTCCATGTCAGTTTATTCCCAAATTGCGTCCAAAAAATAGCACAAAACAAAAGCTCATCTCTGTCAGGTGATTTACAGAAAATCACCAGGGCCTCACAGCCTCTGAAAACCATTAAAGTTCAAATAAACAAATAGTTTTATTTCCTCAGGTGTCTTGCTGGTCATTTAGCTGAGGTCACGTGACTTCTTGGAAAAGGCAGTTTGCCCACAATGCACTGTGAGCTTTAACCTTTTTTAAAAACTCAGGTCAGTTCCCAAAAAAGTGTCCGAATAATTCAATGTCCGTCCAATTTTTTAAAAAAGATATGATACTTGGAGATTTGTATTCATAAAATGCCTCCACTCCTAAGGAATGGATTGCTATTTCCAAATGTATTTCATTACAAAGTATACATGTCTCCATAAGACATAGGAGCAGAAATTAGGCCATTTGGCCCATCGAGTCTGCTCCACCATTCAATCGTGGCTGATAAGTTTCTCAACCCCATTCTCCCGCCTGCTCCCCGTAACCTTTGACCCCCTTACCAATCAAGAACCTATCTATCTTGGTCTTAAATACACTCAATGACCTGGCCTACACAGCCTTCTGTGGGAATGAATTCCATAGATTCACCACTCTCTGCCTAAAGAAGTTTCTCCTCATCTCTGTTCTAAAAGGTCTTCCCTTTACTCTGAGGCTGTGCCCTCGGGTCCTAGTCTCTCCTGCTAGTGGAAACATCTTCCCCACATCCACTCTATCCAGGCCTTTCAGTACTCTGTAAGTTTCAATCAGATCCCCCCTCATCCTTCTAAACTCCATCGAGTGTAGACCCAGAGTCCTCATATGTTAAGCTTTGCATTCCCGGGATCGTTCTCGTGAACCTCCTCTGGACCCTTTCCAGGACCAGCACATCCTTCCTGAGATACGGGGCCCAAAATTGCTCACAATATTCTGAATGTGGTCTGACCAGAGTCTTATAAAGCCTCAGCAGCACATCCCTGCTTTTATATTCTAGTCCTCTCGAAATAAATGCCAACATTGCATTTGTCTTCCTAACTACCCACTCAACCTGCAAGTTAACCTAAAGGGAATCCTGGACTAGGACTCCCAAGACCCTTTGCACTCCAGATTTCTGAATTCTCTTCCTATTTAGAATATAATCTATGCCTCTATTCTTCCTACCAAAGTGCATGACCTCACACTTCCCTACATTGTATTCCATCTGCCACTTCTTTGCCCATTCTCCTAACCTGTCCAAATCCTTCTGCAGCCTCCCCACCTCCTCAATACTACCTGTCCCTCCACCTATCTTTGTATCATCTGCAAACTTAGCCAGGATGCCCTCAGTTCCTTCATCTAGATCATTAATGCATAAAGTGAAAAGATGTGGTCCCAACACTGACCCCTGCAGAGCTCCACTAGTCACCGGCAGCCATCCTGAGAAGGACCCCCTTATCCCCACTCTCTGCCTCCTGCCAGACAGCCAATCTTCTTTGGCTGTCAAAAACATATATGATATATGAAAAAATAATTCAAATGTGCACTCGCTCATTCTCATTCATTCCTTAGGCAGAACCTATAGAGTTTTCTCTTGATTTCCAGATAATTCCAGCCAAATTATATTCTTGATAACACATCATCAGCATATTATCCTTCCCAGCAATACGACCTTTAAGTTATAAGGTTAAATTAGCAAGCTCCTTCGGAACAGTCTGGCATTCTGAGCTTTAACTATTTCCATGGCTGATATATATTGGTTTTTATTTACAACCATGACAGACATATACTTCAAAATGTTAAGAGCCAGTAACAACCCCAGGGTTTCATTTTTTAACCTAGAGTAGCTCTTCTGATGCCGATTTAATTTTTTTAGACAAGTACCCCACTAGCTTCTCTGTGCCTGATTCACCTTCTTGCAATAAGTCTGCACCCATCCCCAAGTCACTAGAATCGATTGCCACCTTGAAGGGTTTAGTGCAATTAGGGGTGGCAACACCGGTCCATTAGTTAAGATCGCCTTCAGCTTCTCAAAAGCTGTCTGGCACTCTCTTGACCATAGCACCTTTGCCTTCTTTTGTAATAAATCTGTTAGTGGGGCAGCTATTGTGCTGAAGTTTGGCACAAACTTACAATAGAAGCTGCACATCCCCCAAAATCTCATGGTTTCTCATTTAGTTTTAGGGGCAGGGAGTTCCACTAAAGCCTGTACTTTTGCTGTTCTTGGCAACATGTGTCCTTGCCCTACGATATGTCCCTGATAAGTTACCTGCGCTTTTGCAAACTCACTCTTGGCAAGGTTTATTACTAGATGTGCCAACTGTAACTGTTTAAATAGGGCTTTCAATTGTTTTAAGCAAGATTTCCAAATGTTACTATAAATCAATACATCATCCAAGTAACCCACACAGTTAAGACCACTGGTTACAACTTGATTCATTAGTCTTTGGAAAGCGACTGAGCAATTTTTAACCCGAATGGCATTTCCTGGGATTGGTATAGCCCATTTGGTATGATAAAAGCCAATATCTCCTTAGCTCATAACTCTACAGCTACTTGGCAGTATCTTTTCTATCTTAGTAAGGAACATGGCACTGCCAACCTTGTCAATACAATCTTCTAAATGAGGAGTTGCATAGGAATCTGTTTTTGTTACTGCAGAATCTAAATGACCAATCAGGTTTAGGCACTAACACTACTGAAGAACTCCAGCCGCTTTGACTAGGTTTGATTAACATATATTGAATTTCTGCGTTCACCTGAGCCTGTTTCTCTGGACTTAAATGATGAGGATGTTGTTTTATAGGAGAAGACTTCCCCATATCCACATCATGCGTGGTTAAAGTTGTACATCCTGGTTTGTGCCTACAGATTCCTTTAAATTCTGTAAGTAACCTCATTAGATCTTTTTGTTGTCCTACCTGTTAAGTATAAGAATATGGTGTCTAACTGTCCTGACGTTTAAGTGTTAGCTAACCGGATAGTAGGAGGCTCAATCTGTGCACTATTTAAGTCTCCTTCCGCCTCACTCTCAATGTCTCTTTCGTCCTCCACTGTCCTTACTACCTGACGTACCTGCTCATTTTAATCCTCCTCCCTATGATGCTACCATTTTAACATATTGATATGACATAGCTGATTCTTTATCCTGTGATCTGGGATGTCTATGAAATAATTTACTTTACCAACCCTCACAACTACCGTGTATGGACCACTGAACTGTGCTTTCAAGGGCTCCCCCTGTAAAGGCAATAACACTGAAGCTTCATCCCCTAGTTGTAATGTTCAGGTCACAGCTTACTTATCTGGCCATTCCTTCACCTTTGTGAAACTTTAAGATGCTCTTGAGCCACTTTGTAGTCTCCCATGAACCGTTCCTGGAACATGGACATCATGGAGGATTTGTCCTTCTCCCCTAAAAACTTTTCTTTGATTAATTTCAGAGGACCTCTTATCTCATGTCCATTAATTCATTGAAAAGGACTAAAACTGGTGGATATGTTTGGTGAATCTTGGGTAGCCAAAGAAAGTCCAGTCCTTTGTCCCAATCATGGGGATATTCATTACAACATGGGGTCTCCTCTACATTGGAAAGACCAAACGTAAACTGGGCAACCGCTTTGCAGAACTCCTGCAGTCTGTCCCAAACCTCCCTGTCCCTTGCCAATTTAACACTCCACCCTGCTCTCTTGCCCACATGTCTGTCCTTGGCTTGCTGCATTGTTCCAGTGAAGCCCAACGCAAACTGGAGGAACAGCACCTCATCTTACGACTAGGCACTTTACAGCCTTCCGGACTGAATATTGAATTCAACAACTTTAGATCTTGAACTCCCTCCTCCATCCCCACCCCCTTTCCGTTTCTTGCCCCTTCCTTTTGTTTTTTACAATAACATAGATGTTTCTTTTCCCACCTATTTCCATTATTTTTAAATTTATACCTTTTATGCCCTGTTAGTTTTTCCACCCCACCCCCACTAAAGCTGTACCTTGGGTGTCCTGCCATCTATTCTTAATTAACACATTCCTTTAGATAATATCACCACCTTCAACACCTCTTTGTTCTGTTGTCTGTGACATCTTTTCGTTATCTGCTCCTATCACTGCTTGCTTATCCATCGGTAACCTCCATCTCAAGGGCAATTAAGGATGGGTAATAAATGCTGGCATAGCCAACGATGCCCACAGCCTGTGAATGAATTAAAGAAAACCCACATTGAGTAAAAAAAAAAGGGTTAACTTCCCTACCATGACCTTAGCTGTAATTGTTCTCAAAGGATGGCCTCTGGAGATTGAGTGGTCATATCCATAATAGTAAGGATATACTGGTGTCCCACACAATCCACTAACACCCTACTAAATGGCTCCCAAAAAACTGGCTTGGGAATTAAGGGTGCCAGTTTGATTGTAGGTTGTTGTTTTCCCACCAGCTAGCACTTATGGCATGCTTCACAAAACTGTACCACATCCTTGTGAAGATCTGGTCAATAAAAATGTCAGTTTATCTGTGCTTGAGTTGCTCGTATCCCTACACGTCCTGCCATAGGAATTTAATGTGCTATCTGTAATATCTCTTTACGATATTTGGGCAACACCACTCTATGATGAACAACTGCCTACTCATCATCTGCAGGTCTGTGAGGAGGTCTCCACTTCCTCATCAGAACCCCCTTTTTAACATAATAACATCCCAGAACTCCTTCAGCTTCAGCTCCAGTTTGGGCAGATTGCGTTACTTTACTTAACTCTGCATCATCTTATTGAGCCTCACTTAGAGAAGATTTTACTAAACATTTCTTTTGGATTATCCAAGTCTCTAAAGAAGGTTGGCTGAACATCTGTCTTTGGTATCACTTTAACCTCCGATGATGAACTTCGCTTAGCCATTGCTCAGGCCGTCAGACACGAAGGAAAAATCTCTCGAAACTTTTCCTGTAATTGCTCCATCTCTTTACCTCACTCGGGCTCTCTGTAATTATGGGAGATGCTACTACCTTCGCTCCTGCTAAATCATTTCCCAGAAGTAAATCAGCTCCATTTGCAGGTAACTTCTGGACAACCCCTACCATCACAGCCCCAGACATTAGGTCACACTTGAAGTGCACCTGGTAAAAAATGCCATTTATTAAAACTTTAGCTTTTAATGCACTCTCTGGTGGGAAAGTTATGCCTTTCTAAAGTGTTTGAGTGTCTCCCATACCTCTTAATATAATTATAGATTTAGCTGTCTCATTTGAGGGATAAGAAATTACTTTTCCTCTTGACAAAAATTCTTTATAATCCTCATATATCTTATTCACCTCCCCTGAACCGAGACCAGTGACACACTCAGCCTCACAGTTGTTGTTAATGCTGCAACTTGATCTGTTGTGTTTTCAGCCAGGGCTCCATTGTCTGAATCACCCTTCGTACCCCAATAAGTCCCATGGACTTCCCATGCAACTTACTGCATTCTGCACAAACATGCTCCACCTTGTTACAATGGAAACATTTAGGCCTTCGAATATCACTTCCACCCTCAGCATCTTCCTTCCTAGTATGAGGAGTTCCTGGGGCATTCCCAGCTGTCCCTTCCATTTCCTGGCTACTTACCTTACTTTCACCCTCCCACCTTCTCTCCTTCTTGGGTTTGTGGGAGTGATAGACGAAAGGTTTGGATTGATAGATGAGCTCATAATCATCAGCCATTTCCACTGCCAGTATAGCTGGTGCAACCTTCTGGTCTTCAATGTGGGTTCTAACTACTGGAGGAAGAGAATTTTTAAATTTTTCCAGGAGAATTATTTCCCTAAGAGCTTCATCCATGGCATTTACCCTTAATGCCTGTATCCAAAAGTCAAAATTATTTTGCTTTACCCTCTCAAATTCAATATAGGTCTGCCCAGGCTATTTCCTTATATTCCGAAAGTTCTGACTGTACACCTCAAGGTCCAACTCATACTCACTACCGCATCATAATTCATAGGAGCCTTTTCTGAAAGTGATGCATAAAGCTCATGAGCTATGCCTGTCAACCGGCTTTGCTTGAGCTGTGTCCACTTTTCTTTTGGCCACTTCATCTGCTTAGATACTTTCTCAAATGAAGTGAAGAATGCCTCTACATCCCTTTCCTCAAACTTTGTACAAATTTAAACATCTCCTTACTGGGCTTTGGATTTGGGGTAGTTTTTTCATCATCAGAACTTCCCTCAGCATCTGAGACCTCTTTTTTTAACTCCAGCCTTCTAAGCTGGTATTCCCTTTCTTGTTCCTTCACTTTGCCGCTTGCCTGTCTGTTTTTATCCTTCCCCTTTGCCTGAAATTCCAGTTCTAGCTTCCTAAATGCTTTCTTTTTTCTTTTTCTGGCATTTGTTTTACTTTTCCCTCTCTCTCTCAAGCCTTTTTAATTCCAATTCTCTTTTCTGTTCAAGTTGTTTCATTTGTAACTGAATCCTAACTAACTCAATTGACTCACCCTCTGGAAAACATGATTCCTCTTGTTTCCCTTCCAGTTTCAAATGCTGCGCTATTACCTCAATTATGTATGCTTTCCTCACCCCTATGGTTAATTCTCACTCCAACTTATCCACAAATTCCATTAACTGAGTCTTAGTTACTTTTTGTAAACCAGTCAAAGATAAATATTCCATCTTTAGAAAAGTCTTAGCAACTCCCAAAGCCACTTTGATTTACTATTATCTCAGAAACCTGGCATCAGTCCCTCTATCCTTTACCAATTATTGATATTCCATGTACAATCACCCGTTGTCCGCATTTCATATCCCGGGCGAGCACCCTATTTATGTTACAACAGGGTGGGAGGAGTGCACAGTTTTTCTAGCCCCACTACTCCTCAGGTCACACCATAAGCTTAAATGCTTTGTTCACTCACAAAAATGGCCAACTGTTTACTTACGCTATCGTTAGAACCAGAGTAAAAGAGATTTAACCAGGTTTCTTTCTCTAAACTCCAGATGATTGATTTGTCATGAAACAAACCTTATTTTTAAAGGCAAGTTGCAAACATTAGTTAACATACAATTTGTAATCTGGAAGTGTAACCAAATACCTCTTTAAATCCCAACACACATACACACAAAGGACAAAATAAATAGGGTCTCTATAAAGAGGTTGCTATTTAAGGGGAGAAGCACCTATTGGCTAATGGGAAAACTTTATGAAAAAGGATAAAGTTCAAAGGGCTTTGACACTGTCAATCTGGTGTTCCTGCATGTGAAAATGGATCACTGGTCACAATAGTTGCCTGGAAGTTCTTTCCAAAGGAGCTTCAGTGTGGAGGGGAACAGAGTGGCATCAAAACCCTTGGGATCACTCTCTCATCTCAGCTTCTCAGGTTTCCAAACACAGATGAGTTATAATGAGATGAGGGTTTCTAGCTGGGTACTGAAAACTACATTGAATTTCCAACAAGGCAGGGAGAGAGGGATTTGGGCAACCTGCACCTTCTCAGTTCATTCCCAAACTGAGTCCATAAAACAAGTTTAAAACAGCAACTCATCTCAGTCAGGTAGTTTCCAGGAAATCACCAGAGCCTCACAGCCTCTGAAAACAGTAGATTTTTTTTCTCTCACCAGCATTTAAAGTGCAAATAAACAAATAGCTCTATCCCCTCAGGTACCTCGTTGGTCATTCAGCTGAAGTTGTGTGACTTCTTGGGAAAGGCAGTTTGCTCGCAGTCCAAAGTGAACTTATGACCTTTTAAAAAAACTCAAGACTGTTCCCAAGAAAGTGTCCAAATAATTCAATGTCTTTCCGATTTTTAAAAAATTTATAGTTCCTGGAGATATGTATTCAAAACGAAATAGTAAACTACTCTGCACAGAGCAGTTATAAACAAAGTTACAACAACAACAATTTCCATTCATATAGCATCCTTCAAATAACAAAACATCCAAAGGCACCTCACAGGAACTTTATCAAACACTGAGTCACTTAAGGAGAGATCAGGAGAGGTGGTCAAAAGCTTAATCAAAGAGATGTTAGGAAGTGTATTAGAGGAAAAGAGGGATGTAGGGAGGTGAAGAGGTTTAGGAAGGAAAATCAGAGCTTAGGGCCCAGGCAGCTGAAGGCACGGCCGCCAATGACAGAACAATTAAAATAGGAAATGTGCAAGATGCTCAAATTGGAAGAGCACAGAGATATCGGAGGGTTATAGGGCTGAAGGAGATTCCCAGGTATCCTGGCCAAGAGTTATCCTTCATTTAGCACCACCAAAAACAATCATTGATCTCTGCTGCTTAGAGAACTTTCTGTGAGCACTCACAGTCCCAATTGCCAACAGAAGAGCGGCTACAATTCAAAAGTATTTCATTGGCTGTGAATCACTTTTGATAGGTCCCATGGATGCACAAGGCGCTAAATAAATGTAAAGTCTTTCTTTTTATAGTCCATGTAGCCAATGTGATGAATATTGGCCAATTATTTATTTTTAATATGATTAAGGGAGATGAGAGATCTCCTTATGCTTAATGGGCTGGCATAACTTAGCTCTCTCTGGCATTCAATGGAGAAGGTAAACCATTTAGAGATAGGAAGGGAAGTGGCTAGAGAGAGATTTGAACTTGAGGGTGAAAATGTTTAAGTTGAGACATGGCCGGACTGGGGGCCAATATAGGTCAGCGAGTGTGGGACTTCGGGCAAGTTGGGATATGAACACCAGAGTTTTGGACGAGGTCAAGTTTACAACAGTTGGTAAGTTTGATCAAATTCCTCTATCCACTATTTTGATACAGGCATTACCCCACCTCGCCCCACCCCACCCCCCGCACCCTCAGATCCCCTGCAGAACAGAACTGCCTATTAGAGTACCTGCTCATTATCCATACTTTCTGCCTCCTGCTTTAAGCCACAATATCACTTCATCAGTTTTCAAGTGTACCACATTGCTCCTGATCACCCTCCTTCTCCTAATAAAATTGTAAGAAAACAACATTTTGTGTTGATTTTATATCCCTTGCAAGTTTCTTTTCATGTCCATGTTTGAAGCTCTCGTTATCTGTTTTGCCACCTTTTCCTGTTCTTGTTATCTCTCCCATTTGCCAGGATCTGTGCTATTTTTGCATTTTTCGTTTGGTCTTCTGATGTCCCTTATCTCTTTTAGTCATCCATGGCTATGTATTTTTTTGCCAAGTAGAGCACTTGTCCCCTAGGCCTGTTGGGCAGGATTTTCGGCACCCGCCTGCCACCGGGATCTTCCGGTCCTGCCACAGGTCCACGGACTTCTGGCCGGGACGTCACCTTGCCGGCGGCAGGTCCCACCCATGACAGGGCCAGAAAATCCCGGCCGTTAACTTGTTCTGTTTTGTCAAATCTGCTTTTGATTTTCTGTCATTTTACCCATTCGCGGATTTTGCCCATGTTTTCTTTGGACAGTCTTTACTGAAGTCAACTTTATCGAAATCTACAATCTTGGTAGCTGTTCCATGTTTCAAAGTTGTTCATACTGTGATCGATATTAGATAGATTATAACTTATTGTTAGGCGCTCTCAGGTGGATGCTAAAGATCCCGTGTAACTATTTTGAAGGAGAGTGTGGGAGATCTCCTCAGGGACCCTGGCTAATATTTATCCCTCAGCCAGCCTTACTGGTAAAAAAAAAATCTTGTCATAATCACATTGTTGTTCGGGGTTTGCTGTGCACACATTGGTTTCCTACAACCGTGGCTACATTTCAAAGGTGCCTTTTTCTCTTTACTTTTTCATGGGATGTCAGCATCACTGGCAAGCCCAACATTTGTTCCCATCACTACTTGCCTTTGAACTGAGTTTCTTGCTAGACTGTTTCAGAGGGCAGTTAAGAGTCTGCCATATTCATTGGCTTTATTGGCTATTAAATGTTTTGGGATTCCCTGAGGTTGTGAAAGGTGCCTTGGAAATGCAAGACGTTCTTTCCTTTTCTTTCTCCTGTATATAATAACCAAAGATTCATTTAAACTTTACATATTACTCTATGCACAGATGCAAAAAACTACGAATATAATTTTAGAAAATTGCTGCAGGATAACAACACAGTATAATGCATAATATTAAATAATATAAAGCATCTATTTAAACATCAAAGTGATCAAAACAAGCTATAGACACTGTGAAATCATTATAGTTTACCTGGATTGTAGATGCCTGCATGAAATCGTGGAGCACTTTCAGTCCAGCTAGGTTTCAGCACAACTTTAGGTAAATATTAACCAAGAAGAGTTGAATGTACAGAAGTAAAATATGGCAGGTACTGGAAATCTGAAATAAATTCACAAAATGTTGGAAATTCTCGGCAGACCTGGCAGTGTCTATGGAGAGAGAAGCGGATTTTGTTTCAGGACCTTTCATCAGATCTGGGTAAAGTTATAGGCATGATAGGCTTGAAGCGAGTGAAAGGGGGAGAGTGAATGAAGAACAAAGCTGCGATCAGAGCTGAAATTAGTTGGTTACATGCACAAAGGAAACTGTATGGTAGGGTGTGTCAGTCTTACCACATATCACTGACTCTTCCAATGAGCAATCAAACCCCCTCCATATGTTCAGCTTTTGTTTGTGTGAGCTGAGGAAAAGCAAACACCATCTGTGGCCATTTAAGGCTGCAGGCAGTGTTAGTGGGTGACTACTTGCATATCAGAGGTGCAAACTATTTCAGTACAAGCCAAGTTAAAAGACCTTTTCTGGGCAGTGGTTTACAAAGTGCTAAGAGGGAGGCTTGCAACAATTGTTAATGTCACCAGAGCCTGCGCATTCCTATACTTTAGAATATATTTCCTGTAATTCTACAATTGCACATACAGTTTCTAGGTATCAACCAGTTGCAATCAATGATAGAATTTGCATCGAAATTGGTGTCATGATATTGTTTGATATATTCCCTGAGCAGAGAGTATTTATGTAGGTGAACTTTGATACAGGTTTAACACAGTCCAAAATAACAGATTTATGATCAAAATTATGTTAAAGCTTTGCAAATAAGCTAGCTAGGTCCCAACTACAGAATGGTGTCCATTTCTGGGTGCCATACTGTAGGAAGGATTGTCAAGGCTTTGGAGAAGGTGTAGATGATATTTACTGGAATAGTACCAGGGATGGTACATGTAGTAACCAGATAAACCGGAGTTGTTTTCCTTAGAGCTGAAAGGTTTAAGGGGAGACGTAATACAGGTGTTCAACAACTTGAAGGTTTTTGATAGAGTAAGTAAGAAGAAACTATTTCCCGTGGCAGAAGGTTGGTAACTGGAGGGAACAGATTCTAGGTATATGGCTAAAGATCCAGAGCTGGTAATGAGGGAAAAAAATTGCACATCAAATTGTTACGACCTGGAAAACACAACCTGAAAAAATGGTGGAAGCAATGACTTTCATGAAGCAATTGGATAAATACTTGAAGGGAGGAAATTTGTAGGGCAATGGGGAATGAGGAAGTGGATCTAGTTGGATAGTTCTTTCAAAGAGCCCGGATAGGCACAATGGGCTGAATGGACTTCCTTCTGTGATCTGTCATCGTCTAATCCAGGTTCATGCATGCACAAAGCGCACTTGTCAACCTCGGTAACACACACTCCGATGATTCAATGTTTAAGAACACGCAATGGTAGAAGCTTTTTCATTTTTAATGGGGTTCCTTGATAAAATAAACGTGTAAAAGACGCAGGAGCTTCTAAATCTGTCAGTAGTGTGCATGGTGCAAGAATATGTCGACAATGCTCAGTTCAAATTTTTCTCCAATTTCCTGCTTCAAGATTAGGATATGTAATCACCAGTTGCCTTGATTTCTCAAGACACAATATTCATTGGTGGGAAAAACCCCAAAGTTGGGGGAAATGCCAAAGAATTATGGGTTTTCCACATACCTTTCCCTCAACAATGAGCAATTACCATCATGTTATAAGTTTCAAATCATTTGCTATTTTCTGGTGCCAATCCTTGTCACATTTGATAAAATTGGCAGGAGTTTTATGCTCCTTGGGAGTGTGCTGGCAGGCAGTGGTTGGGGTGAGGGGTGTGACGTAAAACAGGGTAGTGTGGCAAAGGGCATTGCGCCTGTCACCTACTCACCTCCACTGGCATTTAACAAGCAGCAGGGTAGGTGTCAGACAGCCTGCTTGCTCTTTGGCCAATTAATGGCCACTCACCGGCCCTCTCCCACCCCTGCTGGTATTTTACCGCAGGTTGGGTGTTGGGGATTGGGGGTTGGGTTTTGGGGTGGGGTCCCTCCTGTGCTGACACCCTGAGTGAAAGGACAGACTTCCTTACTTGGCCACTGAGTCACAGAGGGGAGAAGTATTGACAATTCCCTGCCGTAATACACGGGTGAAATTTATTGTCTTCGGTGGTAGCTGTTGCCCATTCTGCTAGCCTTAGCCACAGAACATTGCACAAAGTTCACTTCCTTGTTCCAGCATTCATAGTTAATAATACATTTTTTTTATTTCTGTCCTGTTGCATTCCAACGAGCGATACAGAAGAGGGACACTTCACATTTTAGTTATTATTTTATAAATCTTCACCTGGAAACAAAATTCCTTTAGATGTACTTACACACTGATCCCTCCCCCCTCCCCCCCAACACCCCCAGGAAATTCCCATTGACTTATTCCACTGCACCCCGCCCCAGCCACCCCACTTTCCTCCTTGACTGGTCCCAAGTCGCTGTATCTGGCTGTATCCAGTCAGCACGGTTGAATGGGCAGAAAATCTGTGGTGGGTCTGGAAGTGAAACATCGCTCCTTTTATCTAGGCGCATTGTAAACCAGAACGGAAAAAAGGATAATCGCACACTCTGACGTGAAAATCTAAATGGCAAGGAAATGCAGAAATCGTCTTCATCTGAAATGAATCGAAGTTGAATAGTCTGTCCCAAATTTCCCTTCACCTCACAGCCCCATAGATTCAGGAATAAACCCAGGGTGACCAACTTTCATGGAGAAAATTAAGGGATAGCCTCCAGGGGGATTTGTACGAGCTGGGGGTGGTGTTAGGGGTGGTGGTGGGGGGTTGGGGTGGGGGTTTGGCGGGATGGTGGGGGGCTGGGGTGGGAGGGGTGGGGGGTAGATGAGTGGGGTGGGGTGGGGTGGGGGGATGGTCACCAAAGCAGCAGGAGTGCACAAACAGTGGGCAAGCAGATACCGCACATGGATGTAATGGTCCGGATCACAGGACAATTCTGTAAAATAAGGGGGAGTTGATCACTTGGGCAAACTATCTCCTATCAGTTTAGTGTGCTACACCGCGGCTCCCAGTCCTTCAAGTTATCTTCTCAATTTAAGATGAATCTTAGTTCACATTGAGACACCCTATGACCTTCTAACCTTGTCTGGCCTCGTTCTTTGAAAGATTATTCACTTAGTCACACTCCCCTAGCTCTTTCTCCCTGCCTTTCAAGTATTTACCCAATTTCCTTTTTCAAGTTACTTTCCCTTTAGGGCCCTGATTCCAGATCGCAACAACTGGCTGCATAAAAATAGCATCAACTGGTTCTTTTGCCAATTATCCATAACTTGTGTCTTCTGGTTACCAACCCCTCTCTAGCTGGAAAATGTTCTTCCATATTTACTGTTATCAACACCCTAAATGATTTTGAACATCTCTATTAAATCTCCCCCTAACCTGCTCTACCCTGAGGAAAACAATCCCTGTTTCTCTGGTCTCTCCAAACAACTGAAGTATTTCAGACCTGGTACCCTTTAAGAAAATCTCCTCCGCACCCTCTCCAAGGCCTTGACATCCTCCCTAAAGTCTGATGCCCAGAATATGATGCACTGTTTGAGTTGAGGCCTAGCCATTGTTTTATAAAGGTTTAGCATAGCTCCTTTGCTTTTATATCCTGTACATCCATATATAAAGCCCAGATTCCCATATGCCTCCTCTATTTGTCCAGCCACTTTCCAAAATTCATTTATGTGTACCCAGAGGTCTCTCTGTCCCTGCACCCACTTTAAAATTGTAACATTTTGTTTAGATTGCCTCTCCTTGTTCTTCCTTCCAAAACAAATTTCTTCACATTTCTCTACATTGAATTTTTTCTAACGTGTATCTTCCCAGTTCACCAGTCCGTCTATGCCCTCCTGATGTCCGTCACTATCCCACTCACTCTAATGCCAAGTTCCCTGTTATTTGCAAACTTTGAAATCATGTCCTGTATGATCAAGTACAGGCCATTATTATATGTCAATAGGAGCAGCGGTCCTAATATCAACCCCTGGGGGGTTGATAATTCCATCCAGGCTGAAAACAACCGTTCATCATCTTTTGACTCAGTACTCTTACTGTTTTCTGGATTTAATAGTGAGTGCAACAATTCCAGACCATAACCCCTGCCTCCATCTCGTTCTTTATGTCTTTTACACAGCTTCGGTTTTGTTTTGCTTTGTGTTACTTTCAGGTGGCTGCCATTAACCATTCACACCTCATATGAACTTATCTTTTGTTTCTTTATTTTACCTATTACCACTCTCATTGGCTTTTGTGCCAAGAAACCTTTTGTCATTTAATCTCTCCTGCCCTCTACTCTGTCACAGACCTTCCCTTTTGTTCTTCCTGCCCCCTCTCCTCTTCTACTGGCTTTAAACTGTTACGACCAGAGCAAGGTTCCCCCAAATTGTTATGCTCCTGGGTGAGGAGGGATGAACTGGTTCACCTTCTTTATTCAACCCCCTCGGTCAGTCGCAACAAGGTTAACTTAAGAAGGATCCCTTCCTTCATGGATATCTTTTCCCAGTCCAAACGTAATTATGTTTTAAAAGGATCCAATTTAACCAGGCTGTCTTGAGTTAAAAAAGAGTGAGTTACTAGTTACTAAATGCGAGAAAAATAATAAAAACACAACAGACAGGTTAGAAATGAGGAATTGAGACCAAAAATAAACATTTAAAAGATATAAAAATCAGTCCTTTGGCTTGCCCTTGAAAAGTAGATGGTGAAACGTTGTGGTCGTTAAGTTGGGATAATTCTGGTAGCGCTGACTTTGGCAGTTGTGCAGTTGCTTGGTTCTGTATGTTAGCTGAAAGGAATTGTCCTATTTCCTTTTCAACTGTGGCTTTGCTGACTTGTGACTTGCTTCGAGTAATCAGAGAGAGATTGTTTTACCTGCAAGCTTCAGGGATGCCTAGTTGATGTTCTTCAGCTGTGACCTTCACAGCACACACACCAGAACAGAACATCAGACTAGCACACGGAACTAGGGTTGCAGTTGGCTTTTTTAAAACCCATTTCCTTGTGTATTCCTGGAAGGGAAAAATAAACATGTCTTTCTCCCAGATCTGTTTCCTTTTCAAACTCAGTTCATGTTCACAGTCTGAGATATAACTCAACAGGAGGTGGCTTTGGCTGAGATGGTAATCATTTTACATTATTTCCGCAACCACAGGAGATTACAGTTCAGTCTGCATTGTATCTTTTCCTTTGAAGTGCCTCTGTCTGAAGTAGACCATAAATGTGACATTCCATTCTCTCTGAACTAGTTGGTCAAGTAACACATAGGACTTTTTCCACAAGTTGTTATCTTACAGTCTCAGCCAGTTTTTGCTTGTATGTCCTTTTTTGAAAAACACGTCTTACTTAAAAGTTCAACATGACCATAAGTAATTCGGAGATAGGATCTGTAGTCATGACAAAACCTATTACATTTTTATCTTCGGTTCTGATGAAAGGTTATTGACCTGAAACCCTGAAAAGTTAACTCTGTTTCTTTCTCCACACATGCTGTCAGACCTGCTGACTCCTTCCAGCATTTTCTGCTTTTTATTTTCGATTTCTGGCATCTGCACTATATTGTTTTTACGCACAGCAGCATTCTCCTGGTCCTGTCCCTTGGCCAATTTTGGATCCACATAGCCATTTCCCCTTTAATCCCATTTTGCTAACACAGTGTCTCCTGCAGGCGCAACTGGTCCACGCAGACATCACTCTGCTGCGCCCAAAACAAGGGTTTTGTAAGCAGGAGATAAATGCAGGTCTCAACGTCTTAAGTTTTTCAGTATTTTATAACTACAGATAAATGACAGAAAAATAATTAAATAAGCACATTTCCACTAGCAGTGTTCAAACAGCACAGAGACCAAACAATAGCTGCACTCTCACCTCAACCAGACCAGCTCCCCTTCCTAATATTTTAATTATATTGAATAATTGTCAAAGAGTCATCGCTAACAATTCACAAAAGAGACAAGAGAAATATTGCTGATACTGCAACTCAGAAGCAGAAAACTCAGGAGGCACTCAACGCAGGGTGCTGCCTGAGTGTGTCCAAGATTTCCGGCTCGTTAGTTTGCTCCTTTAAATTAGGCGCTTTACTTCCGCATTGAAATGCTGCAAAAGTTTTTTCTTTCTTTGACGCTGAATGAATTTCAATCTAGCAGTGTCAGGTCTCTGAAATCCTGTTCCACTGCCAGTCTGATATGATGTGATCATGTCTGCATGAGTCTGTTAAACAGTAAGCATGGGGGAAAAATGGCAGAACCGAGCATGCAAGGTGTTGGCAATAAATACTGCCTTTTGCTAACAAGTCTATTATATGATATTTATCAAAAGCTTTTTGAAAGTTCATGCACGTAATACTCCTCTTATTAGGAAGTATGATTAAACAACGGCAGGAGGCAAACAGGTTTCTATGCAGATTCTACAGATGAATGTATTTGAATGGGAACTGGGAGCTGCATTTGGAATTGTAGAAAAGGAGGCAGTAAATCCTGAACTGTATGGGGGTTAGGTTGTGGTGAGCTTTAAGTTGTTTCTTACAATAACCTCAGTGCTAAAGGCAACTGTTGCAAAAACCTCTGTCATAGTCTTCTATAAACCACATCCTAGAACTGACTACTTGTGATGTGAGTGGATGCACGTTTAGCCAATTCAGATCTTTATTTAAATGCATTAAAACCTGCTTTCAAATGTCACATCAATGGATGAAGTATTCATTTGCTAATACCACACTCGGCTTTTTATAGGCCACTGTTGCTTCTCTTCCAAACTGAGCCGACCCAAGCTAAATGGATG